>NC_142507.1:29414166-29717000 GCF_057876585.1 Rhinolophus sinicus | reverse complement strand
CATGTGAGCTGGTGCATTGTTGTGATGCAAGAGCCATGTTGGTGAAAAGGTCATTTTGTCTAACTTTTTCATGTAGCGTTTTAGCACTCCCAAATAGTAAACTTAGTTAACTGTTTGTCCAGCTGGTACTCTAATACCAAAAATGGTTAGCAACATTGTTGCAACAAGTTCATGAACTTAATTGTCAGACCCCAGTATTTCTTCAATTACTATTGATACAATGTTATATTAGTGTTGAATGTACAACATAGTGACTAGACAGTTATATAAGTTGGAAAGTAATCACCCCAATAAATCTAGCACATATCTGACACCATATATAGTTATTACAATATTATTGGATAAATGCCTTATGCTATCCTTTACATATCTGTGACTGTTCTGTAATTAACAATTTGTACTTCCTAATTTCTTTCCCTTTTCACCAATCCCTCCAACCTCCATCCCATCTGGCAACCATCAAAAAGTTCTCTGTATCTATGAGATGTGATTAAAGAATATGATGAATATTTAAATTTTTAAAAATTATTACAGTAAATGACACATTGCCATTAACCCCCCTTAAAACACGCCCGCCCTCCCCCCACTTTGAACACACTTATCTGATCATTCTTGCCACTTTCTGAAGCAGTTCTGGAAGTCTTGTTTTGTGAGTGTCTTTCATTGTGCTGTCGTGGCTGCTTCAGTGTCCTGAATTGATTCAAAACGTTTATTGCTCATGGTCATTTTGACATTGGGGAGGAGCCAGAAGTTGCACAGTGCCAGATTCCATAAATAAGGTGGATGAGGACACACCATAACATTTTTATTGACAGAAATTGCCATACCAGAAGCCAGGTAACATGGAGCTTTGTTACTAAGGTTCAACACATTACTTCCCGTATTGAAGATCCCTGCCTTTCTGTTGGATGGCAGTTGGCAGCAGCATTCACCATAGTTTTTGATCACAACAAAAAGGCTCTGTATCACACATCACTTCTGGTATATGGCAATTTCTGCCAAATATGCATAAAACATTACAGTGTGTCTTCATCCACCTTATTCACAGGATCTGGCACCATGCAACTTCTGGTTGTTCCCCAAAGTCAAAATGACCATGAAAGGTAAACATTTTGAATCCATTCATGACATCACAGCAGCCATGACAGTGCAACTAAATACTCACAAAACAAGACTTCCAGAACTTCTTCAGAAAGTGATAAGAATGATGGGATAAGTGTGTTCAAAGCAAGGGGGAGTGTTTTGAGGGGGATTAATGACAATGTGTCTTTTACTGTAATAGTTTTTTTTTATTTAAACCTTCACTGTATTGTTTGATCACCCCTCATAGGAGTTTGTTTATGTTCTGTTGGTTTGTTTCATTCTTTAAATTCCCTGTATAAGTGAAATCATATAGCTTTCGTTTTTCTCTGTCTGAGTTACTCCATTCAGCATAATACCTTCTAAGTCCATCCGTGTTGTTGCAGAGGGCAAGATTTTATTTTTTTATTGCTATGGCATGTAATAATCCATTGTATATATGTATCACCTCTTCTTAATCATTGATTCATTGATGGATACCTAGATTGCCGGCATATCTTGGCTATGTGAAGAATATTGCAATGAACATATGGATGCACATGTCCCTTCAAATCATGTTTTTGGTTTCTTCAGGTAAATACCGAAAAGTAGAATTACTAGGTCCTACCTTGTCTCTTGTTATAGCCTTTGTTTTAAAGTCTATTTTGTCGGTTATATTATTGCTACCCTAACTTTTTATTTTTCATTTCCATTTTCCATGCAATATCTTTTTCCATCCCTTTACTTTCAGTATGTGTGTGTCTTTCAATCTGAAGTGAGTCTCTTCTAGTCAGTGTCTGTAAGCATCTTATTTTCTTATCTATTCAGCCACTCTAACCCATTCACATTTAAAATAATTGTTGATAGATATATAGTTATTGCCATTTTATTATTCATATTTATGTTCTTTCTCCCCTTCATCTTCCTAAAGAATTTCCATTAACATTTCTTGTTTGGTCTTGATGAATTCCTTTAGCTTTTTCTTGCCTGGGGAGCTCTTTATCTGTTTTAATTCTAAGTGATAGCTTTGCTGGGTGGAGTAATCTTGTTTATCGGTCCATCACCTCGAATATTTCATGCCAATACATTTTGTCCAACAACTTTTTTTTTTTAAGAAATCAGCTGACAGTCTAATGGGAGCTCCCTTGTAGGTAACCTACTGCCTTTCTCTTGCTGCTTTTAAGATTCTTACATTGTCTTTAATCTTTGGCATTTTAATTGTGATATGTCTTGGTGTGGGCCTCTTTTAGTTCATCATGTTTAGGACTTCCTGGGCTTGTATGTCTATTTCTTTCAGCAGGTTAGGGAAGTTATCCATTATTATTTCTTGACATAGTTTTATTATTATTTTTTTAAATTCCTTGTTCTCCCTTTTCTCTTTCTGGTACCCCTATGAGGTGAATTTTGGTATGCTTGATGTTGTCTCAGAGGCCCCTTAAACTATCCTCATTTTTTTGGGGGGGGTTCTTTTTATCTGTTTGCTGTTCTGATTTAGTGTTTTGTGCTAACTTATCTTCTAAGTCGCTGATTCGATCCTCTGCTATATCTAATCTGCTGTTGATTCTCTCTAATGTATTCTTTATTTCAGTTATTGTATTTTTCATTTCTGACTTTTAAAAAATGTTTCTGTCTCTATTTTTATGTTTTCCTCCTCTTTCTTTGTTGAAGTTCTTATTGAGATAACTGAGCATCCAGTGTTTTGAACTCTGCATCTGGTAGATTCCTTATTTTCATTTTGTTTAGTTCCTTTTTTTGGAGCTTTGATCTGTTCTGTCATTTGAGACATGGTTCTTTGAATCCCCATTTTGGCTGCCTCGCTGTGTTTGTTTGTATGTCATTGGGATGAGCTGCTATGTCTCCCAGTCTTAGTATATTGGTCTTATGTAGTAGGTGTCCTGTGAATCCTAGTGGCACAGTATCCCTGTTACATGAGCCTGGTGCTCCTGGTGTGTCCCATGTGTGGGTTGTTTGTGATATCCTGTAGTAGTTGAGCTTTCATTGCTGTTTACATGTAAATGGGAAGGATTGATCTGAGACTGACTGGTTCTGAGGACTGGCCATGAATACAGTGGAGAAGCTGTTGTGCAGGGGTTGATCCTACAGAGCAGGATTCACTTTAGAAGGGCTCTGGTTCCTGTCCAGTCTGCCCTTTGGTCATGTAATCCTTGGAGGTAACCAGGCCTACATCTTAATCCTCAGAACTTGTAAATATGTTGCATTCTGTGGCAAAAGGGATTTTGTGATTTCATTAAATTAAGGGAGGCCTTGATATGGCGAGATTATCCTGGGTTATCTAGAGTCGTCCAGTATAATCACAAGGGTCCTTATGAGAGGGAGGCAAGAGGGTCAGAGTCAGGGAAGGAGAGGTGGTGAAGGAAGAAGAGGTCAGGGAGATTTAAAAATGAAGGAAGGGGCCATGAGGAATGCAGGTAGCCTCTAGAAATTTTAAAGGGCAAGAAAACAAATGGATTCACCTCCATAAAAATAACATTCCCTATAAAAAAAATCAGCCTTTCCAAACCTTGATTTTCTCCTGTGAGATTCATTTCACCCTCTGTCCTCTAAAACTGTAAGATAATAAATTTGTGTTGTTTTAAAGCACTGAGTTGTGGCAATTTATTACAGCAGCAATGGAAACCCAATATAACTGGATTGCTGGTTTGGGGAGTGGGGGGTTGTAGTGAGGACAGGGAGTTTATTTTAGACTTCAGGATCCATTATAGCAAAAACCATGCCTGCTTTTTTCATCCTTGACTATGTAGCCCCTGTTGTTGCACCAAGGATTTAGTAGATGTACAATAAATACAACAAATATTCGCTGAGTGAATCAGGATATGCATTAATTAATGCAGAAATGAAAAAGAATAATGGGATGTGTGAGCTGGAACCTGGAGGAGAATTCGAAGCTAAGCTGATGAGAAGGTGGTGGAGGTGAATCTGGAGAATCATAATACTAAGAGAGACATTAACAGTGTCTCTTGGTAATGGCATAAGGTTACTAAAGTGTTTGGGGACACAACCCACTAAATATGGTAATGGAAAATTTCTCCACATTTGAGCAATTTTTGTTTCCATTCAGAGAAATATGATGACTTCCATCTTATTATTGACATAGCTTGTTTTATATATTTTGATTATTCAATTATGTGCTAAACTACAAACCCTCCCTTTCTGTCAAGATTGCTGGGTAGGGGGTATTTATTCTCTTCCCCACTCTCGTGCTCAGCTAATGTCACCCTTTGCTCCAGTTACTTCCAGATCTATTTGGTGATCCCCAAAACTCACTCTTATTGATGACCTCCCAGTATCAAATTCACCATCCTCTGAAATAAATGTATCTTCCCTTTTAGCTACACTCCTTGGTTCCCTATTATTCCAGTTTGAGAGTTTCAAAGCTTCAAAATCATCACTTATATTGCCCTCTCCCTTCCCCAACACCCCAGAAGTGCCAGCTGTGTTAATTATGTGGCGAAATCTCTTTTAAGTCCATCCTCTTTCTCCATTTTCATAGCTCTGTGACCAAAGAAGAAGAAGATACCATTGTCACCTCTGCTTCTCTGGATTAAAACCACCCCACCCTTCTTCTTTGTGTCCCTGTGGACTGCATTTAGATCACTACTCCTGAATCATGGTTATAAACACCCTTTCCTTTGTGCATATCTGCCTTCAACAGGGACTCTATTTCTGTCTCTAACTTACTTCATGATGGAGAGCAAGTTAGTTATCTCCTATAGGCCTCAACTTCGTCAACAGGAAAATGAGGAGTATATTGTTACCTACTTGAAAATGAAAGTATAGTATTTTTCTGTTTCAGAATTATTGAAAGGAAGAATGCCCATTCAAAACTGTAAACTGCTAAACAAATATCATTGTAATTTGCATTCACTGACCAAGTGTTCATTGAACAATAAAAGAAAATGTAGGGCCGGCCCAGTGGCTCAGGCAGTTAGAGCTCCAGGCTCCTAACTCCAGAGGCTGCCGGTTCAATTCCCACATGGGCCAGTGGGCTCTCAACCACAAGGTTGCCGGTTTGATTCCTCGAGTCCTGCAAGGGATGGTGGGCAGCAACTAGGATTGAGCACGGCACCTTGAGCTGAGCTGCCGCTGAGCTCCTGAATGGCTCAGTTGGTTGGAGCGCATCCTCTCAACCATAAGGTTGCCGGTTCGATTCCTCGACTCCCGCAAGGGATGGTGGGCTGCGCTCCCTGCAACTAGCAATGGCAACTGGACCTGGAGCTGAGCTGTGCCCTCCACAACTAAGATTGAAAGGACAACTTGAAGCTGAATGGCACCCTCCACAACTAGGATTGAAGGACAGCAGCTTGACTTGGAAAAAAGTCCTAGAAGTACACACTGTTCCCCAATAAAGTCCTTTTCCCCTTCCCCAATAAAATCTTTGGAAAAAAAATTGACATACACAATGCTTAAAAAAAAAGATAATGTAACGGAATCTAATGTCTTAAAATTGAATTAGGAAAAACTACGTACAAATAAAGCAATGCTATAACCATATAAGGTGATATGTGTTTGAATGAAGTGTGCGAAAGTCTCTCTGCTTTCTTATTACTATGGTCTTCATTTTATAACTAACGATACTGAATCCCAGGCTGCATTTGACTGTATATTTCCCTGCCTAGGTCTGGTTGACTTATATTTGTACTTAATGGAATTGCCAAGGATTATGTCCCTTGAATTTACTTTACTTCTCTATTAACTCTTAAAGAAAATGTGAGATTTAGATTGGCAGAGAAGGGAGATGGTTCTATTCAAAAGAATCCAAAGAATTCAGAGCAAGGAATGACTAAATTATATGTAGGGGTCATTAATTGATTTGTCTAACTTGATGGAGGATGCATGTAATGTGTAGTAAAAGGAAAAACAGTTTGAGATGATGAAGGGTTTTAGGTGCCATGCTGAAGAGTGGGCACTTGATCCTCAGAAAGAAACGTTTATCATTTGTTAAGCATAACGGGAATTTTAAAGTAAAGGTGATTTAAAGTTAAGATGTCATTATATCACAAAATAGAATAAAGCTGGAATAGCAATTACATTTCAGACTGTGTGCCAACGCCAACTATGTGCAGTAGCTTTTTGTTGCCCCTTGTTTAGAAGATTCTCAGGTACTTTTCCTCATAGGAGGAATTACCTTGAGCTATTACTTCTGTCTGATGTAAGCACAGGGAAGTGGTTATTTTCTATCCATGGAATAAAACCAACAATGTCTCATAGCAGAAAAAAAAATACAAATATATACAAAAAGCATACTAATTCATTTTGAAAATTATTAAGGACAGAATCAGAGACACAGAAGTGAAAAAAGTAAAAGTAATAAATCCAAGAATTATAGGTAATTCAATTGTAATTAAATTGAAAAAGAAATCAAGAGCAATAGCAGTAAATGTAATCTTTGCATTTAAAGCACAGGGAGATGAGAGCAGGATAGTGTTCCTGAACAAGTGGGAGAGATGAGAGAATCCATGATACTTTGGAGAGTCAGAAGAGGGGAAAAGAGAAGGATGCCAAAATAAATATTCTGGTCAACCAGTTGTGACTCCTATAAAAGGACCACTGTGTGCCAAAGGTTTCACAAGTAAACAGGAAAAGTGACTGTGCATCAGCTACAGTTCTCAGACAAAGTGGGCCTGGTCTAGAGATGAAAATGTCCAGATTAGTAGGGGAGTATGACATTCAAGAAATGATCATTAAATAAATACTACACCAGTATTATGTAACCATTTTTGATAGCACAAAGCAGGAGAAGGTAAATTTTCCACAAGAAATCAGAAAAGACTACAGAAGCTAACATCTGCACTGCATCTATGTTGATGGGAGACATGCACTTGACTCTTATATTTATAAAATATTTATTTTATTCTGTTTCGTTATATATGTTATTTATTTATTTATAATATATTACATACCACATTATAATATGTATTTTGTCCCCTTATATAAACATTCCAAATAGTCTTGTATTGTTAATAGATATTTTACTTGTTTCCAGATTTGAGAAATTATAAACAAAGCTACTATGAATAATCTTGTACATGTTTTCAGGTACAATATTAAGAGATTTCTTTTTTATTTTCTTTAGAAGTACAAAAATTAACATAGCTCAGCTTTTCTTGTTTCTTAGGTTTATATAAATAGAATTGGAATTTTATAATACGTTTTCCTTTGTCTTGCTTTTTCCCCAGTTATGTTTATGAGACTCTGAATTTTCATTATTGTATAACTATACCATATAATAATTATATCAAATAAAATATTAAGTATAAGTATACCACAGTATATATATATGTCGGATATTTTTTTTTGTACTGTGAATTATTTTCAGGTTTGGATAGTTACAAACAATACTGTGTGAACATTCTCATATATGTAACTTGCTGAAAATAAGCTCTCATTTATTTGAGATGTATAACAAGGAGTAGAATTGCTGGCCATATGGTATGTGTGTCTTCATTTTTATATGATATTGTCAAACTATTTTCCAAATTAGTTGTAACAGTTACATTCCCACCAGCATTGTGAGAGTCTTCTTGTTGTCTTGTATCCTCACCAACACTTGATACCATCATACTTTTAATTTTTACCGTATTTATATGTGTGTGTGTATAATGAATTTAATTTACATTTTTTCAATAATTATTATGAATGATAGTGAAGTTAAGAATATTATTATATATTTATTGATAAGTTAGAAAATGTCTTTTTTGGAGATTGGGAGGAAAAATGGCGGTGTGAGGTGAGCCTCTGTAAAGCTCCCCTAGAATTTACAACGAATCGAACAACAAAAACTCCACAAAGGACTCCCTGCACAGCAGACAGGCAAGATGAAGAGGCTGACTACCGAAGTCACCTACAGGTGGGAGAATCGCGCGAGCTGGGGGAGGAAGGAAGGGAGAAGTGCGGAGACAGAGCCGCGCTGGCACAGGACGCAGACCTAGCTCAGTGCTCTGAGCTCGCTGCTCCCAGAAACTACCGCAGCTGCGGGAGAGGGAAGAACTCGGACTGCTAGGGCTCGCTTTACGGCCCACAGGGATGAGGAGGCAGCATATAACACGGCTGAACCCAATGCTCATGGCAGAGACCTTGGAGAAAAGACTGAGGGAAGAAGGCTGAAAACGGTGGTTTAAGCCCTCACTGCCAAGCAGAGAACGGAAGCCTTAGGCACTGAGACTAGCTGACCCCTCCCTACCCTCCCAGAGCTCGCCCCGCCCCCACCTGCCCGGTGCTAGAAGTGGAACCAGTAGCCAAGTCAGATCAAAAGAATAGAATATTTGCTGTTCTGAGAACTGTGGAACGCAGACACAAATTCGCAACCCAACTAGTTCCGGCAAAGGGGAGGGAGCTGTGGAAGCAGGACCAGCTGTGGTGGTGGTCACCGCCATTGCTCTGGGCCACCTCTCACAACTCACCCTGCCCCTGGCCCCACCTATCTGGGTGGATCCCTGCAGGAATAAACAGAACTGCTGAAACATACGAGCTCTGAATCTGGAGCTGGAAGAGCTTTGGAACATCAAAAGCTCTCTGCATACCCACCAGGACACTGCGCCCTGTGACCTAGACGAACTATTAACAGAGGAGAAGCCCGTCTCCCAGGGAATCCCCCCCATTGTGTGAGAAGCTGGAATAGTGCAGAGAAAACATAGCACTACCGTGTGGGAGAAGAAAAATAAGCTGCAGTTGGAGAAAAAATAAAACATTCTACCAACAAGTAGTGGAAAACAAAAGAAAGACCGCTTCCTATCAACCTGTTGCAGAAGCCACTCCTGTAGATGTCTAAGAAGAGAAATAGTAAACCAGTAATTGCCATGAATAACCAAGGCAACAAGATAGTTCAGAAAGAAAGTGAAAAATCTCCAGAAAAGGCACTTAAAGATACAGAAATATGTGACTTAAGTGACAGAGAATTCAAAATTGCAGTTCTGAAAAAACTCAACGAGATGCAAGAAAACACAGATAGACAGTTAAATGAACTCAGAAACACAATCAAAGAACAGCATGAGCATTTTACGAAAGAGATTGAAATTTTAAAATAGAACCAAATAGAATTTCTGGAGATAAAGAACTCAATAGAAGAAATTAAGAATGAAATAACCAGCTTAGGTAGTTAAGTTGACCAGATGGAGGTAAGAATCAGTGACATCGAAGATAGAAACCTGGAAATTACACAGATGGAACAAGAAAGAGACTTGAGACTTAAAAGAAATGAAAGAACTCTCTAAGAACTTTCTGACTCCATCACAAAAAGCAATATAAGAATAATGGGCATATCAGAAGGAGAAGAAAGAGAGAAGGGATGTGGGGACAGAGCCCCAGAAAGTAGTTTACAGGCTCTCGGCCTCACGTAGAAGGGTGCTGGCCCAGGTGGTGGATGGCCGTCAGCTGTGGCTTATTGGCCGTCAGCTGTGGCTGGTTAGCCAATTGACTGCTGGAATAACTGCTACGGCTACGGAGGAGAGCCGAGGACTGCCGAGGAGAGCTGAGGACTGCCGAAGATAGCCGAGGACTGCCGAGGATTGCCGAGGAGCCGAGGAGAGCCGAGGAGAGCGGAAGAGAGTAGAGGAACAGAGTCAAGGAGAGTAGAGGAGAGTTGTCCGTCGGTTGGCGGAAAGGCGGACGGCAGGTCGCGCATCCGGTGAGCCCAGCATCCAGTGAGACTACAGTAGTATGACTCCCTTACCTATGGCTCCGTGGGTGTTCCTTTTTGGCCTCACCATATCCTGCATTCTTGTGAGGGGAGCGGGAGCAGAGACCCCGCCGGCCGCACTGCCTGACAAGGGAACGGAGAATATATTCAAACAAATTGTCGATGAGAACTTCCCAAACTTGTGGACAGAATGGACCCTCGAATCCAACAAGCAAATAGAACACCTAATTACCTCAATCTCAACAGGCCTTCTCCAAGGCACATTGTATTGAAGCTGTCTAAAATCAACGACAAAGAAAGAATCCTCAATGGCAGCCAGGGAAAAGAAGACGGTAACTTACAAAGGAAAGCCCACTAGATTATCATCAGATTTTTCAGCAGAAACTCTACAAGCCAGGAGGGAGTGGAACCAAATATTCAAACTATTGAAAGAGAGAAACCATGAGCCAAGAATAATATATCCAGCAAAGATATCCTTTAGATATGAAGGAGGAATAAAGACCTTTCCAGACATACAGAAGCTGAGGGAATTCTCTAATACACGACCTGCACTACAAGAAATACTAAAGGAGGCTATTCGACCACCATCAACAGGGACAATTTGTGGCAAACAAAACTCAAAAAGGGGGAGAGTAAAGGCCTGAACCGGAATATGGGAATGGAGAAAGTAAGCGTGCTGAAGAAAATGGAATACTCTAAATATCAAACTTTCTTTTACATAAACTTAAGGGTAACCACTCAAAAAAAATCCAGAACTGAAATACATACTGTAATAAAAGAAGAAACAGAGGGAAACATCATAGAATACCACCACACAGAAATAACAGACAACAACAAAAAGGCAAAGAAACAATGGAGACACAGCCTTACCAGAAAACTAAAGATAGAATGACAGGAAATCCTCACATATCAATAATCACCCTAAATGTAAATGGACTGAACTCACCAATAAAAAGGCACAGAGTAGCAGATTGGATTAAAAAAACTAAACACACCATATGCTGTCTCCAAGAGACACATCTCAGCTACAAGGACAAGCATAGACTCAAAGTGAAAGGGTGGAAATTGACACTCCAAGCAAATGGTACCCAGAGAAAATCAGGTGTAGCCATCATGATATCAGATGAAACAGACTTCGAGGTGAAAAAGATAACAAGAGACAAAGATGGACATTTCATAATGGTGAAGGGGACTGTACAACAAGAAGACATAACAGTCATCAATATTTATGCCCCCAATCAGGGAGCACCAAAATACACCAAGCAACCACTAACAGTACTAAAGGGAGAAATTGACCAAAACACAATTAACTAGGGGAGTTGAATACACCATTGACAGCTATGGATAGATCATCCAAACAGAAAATAAATAACGAAATAGTAGCCCTAAATGACACATTAGATGAAATGGACATAATTGACATTTATAGAGCACTTCATCCTAAAACATCAGACTACACATTCTTTTCTAGTGTACATGGAACATTCTCAAGGATAGACCATATATTGGGACAAAAATCAGTCTCAACAAATTTAAGAAGATTGAAATCATACCATGCATATTCTCTGATCACAAGGCTTTGAAATTGGATATCAACTGTAAAAAGAAAGTGGGGAAAAACACAAATACATGGAGATTAAACAACATACTTTTAAAGAAGGACTGGGTCAAAGAAGAAGTTAGAGGAGAGATCAAAAGATACATAGAAACAAATGACAATGAAAATACATCCTACCAAAACTTTTGGGATGCAGCGAAAGCAGTTTTAAGAGGGAAATTTATCTCATTACAGGCCTATCTCAAGAAACAAGAAAACTCCCAAATAAATAACCTCATGTTACACCTTGAAGAACTAGAAAAAGAAGAACAAGTGAAATCCAAGGTCAGCAGAAGAAAGGAAATAACAAAAATTAGAGCAGAACTAAATGAAATAGAGAACAAAAGACAATAGAAAAAAATAATGTGACAAAGAGCTGATTCTTTGAAAAGATTAACAAATTAACAAACCCTTGGCTAGACTCACAAAATTAAAAAGAGAGAAGACAGTAATTAACAAAATCAGAAACAAAAAAGGGGAAGTTATCACGGACACCACAGAAATACAAAGGATCATCCAAGAATACTATGAAGGACTATATACCACCAAATTCAATAACCTAGAAGAAATGAACAAGTTCTTAGAAACATATAGCCTTCCAAGACTGAACCATGAAGAACTGGAAAATCTAAACAGACTGATCACCAGTAACGAAATTGAATCAGTCATCCAAAACCTTCCCAAAAGCAAAAGTCCAGGATCACATGGCTTCATTAGTGAATTCTACCAAACCTTCAAAGAGGATCTAATACCAATCCTGCTCAAACTCTTCCAAAAAATTGAAGAAGAGACAGTACTCCCTAACTCATTTTATGAGGCCAACATTACCCTGATACCAAAACCTGGTAAGGACAGCACTAAAAAAGAATACTACAGACCAATATCTCTGATAAATACAGATGCAAAAATCCTAAACAAAATTCTAGCAAATCGAATACAACAATGCATTAAAAAGATTATTCATCACGACCAAGTGGGGTTCATCCCCGGGGCACAAGGATGGTTCAACATCCGCAAATCCATCAATGTGATACCTCACATAAACAAAATAAAGGACAAAAATCATATGATTATATCAATTGATGCAGAAAAAGCATTTGACAAGATACAACATCAATTTATGATTAAAATACTTAATAAAATAGGTATAGAAGGAAAATACCTTAACATAATAAAGGCCATATATGACAAGCCCTCTGCTAATCTCATAATTAATGATGAAAAACTGAAGCCCTTTGCTCTATGTTCAGAAACATGACAGGGCTGTCCCCTATCACCTCTGCTTTTCAACATAGTGTTGGAAGTCCTTGCCAGAGCAATCAGGCAAGAGAAAGAAATAAAAGGCATCCAAATTGGGAATGAAGAAGTTAAATTATCACTCTTTGCAGATGACATGATGCTATATATAGAAAATCCTAAAGACTCCACCAAAAAGCTATTAGAAAAAATCAATGAATACAATAAAGTTGCTGGCTACAAAATCAACGTACAAAAGTCCATTGCTTTCCTATATACTAACAATGAAATCTCAGAAAAAGAAATACAAAAAACAATTCCTTTTGCAATTGCAGCAAAAAGAATAAAACACCTAGGAATAAACTTAACCAAGGATGTGCAGAACTTATATGCTGAAAACTGTAAGACATTTCTTAAAGAAATTGAAGAAGACACAAAGATATGGAAAGATATTCCATGCTCATGGATTGGAAGAATCAACATAGTTAAAATGGCCATAGTACCCAAAGCAATATACAGATTCAATGCAATCCCCATCAAAATCCCAATGGCATTTTTTAAAGAAATAGAACAAAAAATCATCGGATGTGTTTGGAACCTCAAAAGACCCCGAATAGCCAAAACAATCTTAAGAAAAAAGAACAATAATGGAGGTATCACACTTCCTGACTTTGGCTTGTACTACAGGGCTACAATAATCAAAACAGCATGTTATTGGCAGAAAAACAGACACATAGACCAATGGAATAGAATTGAGAACCCAGAAATAAAACCACATAAATATGGATAGATAATTTTTGACAAAGAAGCTAAAAACATACAAGGGAGGAAAGACAGACTCTTCAATAAATGGTGCTGGGAGAATTGGATAGCCACGTGCAAAAGAATGAAACTGGACTGCTATTTGTCACCATGTACCAAAGTTAATTCAAAATGGATCAAAGACTTAAGCATAAGACCTGACACAATAAACTGCATAGAAGAACACATAGGTACTAAACTTATGGACCTTGGGTTTAAAGAGCATTTTATGAATTTGACTCCAAAGGCTATGGAAGTAAAAGCTAAAATAAACGAATGAAACTATATGAAACTTAAAAGCTTCTGCACAGCAAAAGAAACCATCGACAAAATAAAGAGGCCACCAACTGAATGGAAGAAGATTTTGCAAATAGTGTCTCCGATAAGGGGCTAATATCCAGAATATACAAGGAACTCATGCAACTCAACAACCAAAAAACAAGCAACCCAATTGAAAAATGGGCAGAGGACTTGAAGAGACATTTCTCCAAAGAGGACATACAAATGGCAAATAGACATATGAAAAAATGCTCAACATCACTAATCATCAGAGAAATGCAAATCAAAACCACAATGAGATATCATCTCACCTCAGTCAGAATGGCTGTCATCAACAAGACAAATAGTAACAAATGTTGGAGAGGCTGTGGAGAAAAAGGAACCGTCGTACACTGTTGGTGGGAATGCAGACTTGTGCCGCCACTATGGAAGGCAAAAAATTCAAAAAATTACGAATAGAATTGCCATATGACCCAGCAATCCCTCTCCTGGGTATCTACCCAAAAAATCTGAAAACATTTATACATAAAGACACATGTGTTCCAATGTTCATTGCAGCTTTGTTTACGGTGGCCAAGACATGGAAACAACCAAAATGTCCTTCAATAGATGAATGGATAAAGAAGTTGTGGTATATATACACAATGGAATACTATTCGGCGGTAAGAAAAGATGATATAGGAACATTTGTGACAACATGGATGGATCTTGAGAGTGTAATGCTGAGCGAAATAAGTCAGACAGAAAAAGCAGAGAACCATGTTATTTCACTGATATGTGGTATATAAACCAAAAACAACAAAAGAACAAGACAAACAAATGAGAAACAGAAACTCATAGACACAGACAATAGTTTAGTGGTTACCAGAGGGTAAGGGGAGTGAGGGGTGGGAGATGAGGGTAAGGGGGATCAAATATATGGTGATGGAAGGAGAACTGACTCTGGGTGGTGAACACACAATAGGATTTATAGATGATGTAATAGAGAATTGTAGACCTGAAATCTATGTAATTTTAATAACAATTGTCACCCCAATAAATTAAAAAAAAAAAAAAAAGAAAATGTCTGTTTTAGTCATGTCTTTTGCCTTCTCTTCTATAGGGTCATTTATCTTTTTACTCATTGATTTGTTGAGGAGTGCAATTCTCTTTCCACTTATGTTACATCTGTCTTCTTTCAGTCAGGTTTATCTTTCATGTTATATTGGGTGCTTTTTGGTAAATGAAAGCTCTTAATAATTATCTAGTGAAATTTAATGGTTATTGTCTTTATGCTTAATGTTTTACATTTATTGTATATGTTCTTTTGTATTTTTAAATTTTGTCTACCACTAGTAAGCTTTTGATTCACTTGGTACTGATTTTGGTTGTGGTATGGCATAGAGGTCTAATTTCATTCATAATGGATACATGATTGTCTCATCATTTTATATTAGCAAGACTGCCTTTTTCCTACTGCTCTGCAGTGCCACTCTTGTCACAAATCAAACACCAATGTATGTGAGTATCCTCACCTCTGCCCCAGGCTTTACTCTATCCTATTGATCTGTTCATTTATCTATGAACCAATACCACACTGCATTGATTACTAGAGTTTCATAATACATTTGATCACCAAGAAAACATATTGTCTCCCTAGTTCAGATATTTCAAGAGTCTTGTCTATTCTTGGCCATTGGAGTTTCTATACAAAATTTTAAATGAGCTTGTCAATTAACATTAAAATGTCCTATTGGGATTTTAATTGGGGTTAAATTTATATCTATAAATAAATTCAAGAACATATTTTTGATAAAGTATTCTAGTCAATGGACATTGTATTTACCTCCATTTATTTATAAACACCATATATGAGGTCTGGCAATTAAGTTCGCGAACTCATTTTAGAAAAAGTGCTACATACCTCATTGCTGAATATCACTACAGTAACCTTTGAAGTACTCCCTTTGGGAAGCTCTGTCCTGATGCCAGTGCCTAGTCTACCCTTCAAAGCAATTTTGGAACTCGTTTTCTGGAATGGCCATGAGAACTTTCATAATATTAACCTTGATGTCCTCAATGTCATCAAAATGTTTTTCTTTCAAAATTTCCTTTGTTTTTGGGTAAAGAAAGAAGTCATTGGGGACCAGATCAAGTGAGTGGGTGGTATTCCAATACAGTTATTTGTGTACTGGCTAAAAGCCCCCTCACAGACAGTGCTGGATGAGCTGGTGCATTGTCGTGATGCAAGAGCCATGAGAATTGTTGGCAAAAACTTCAGGTCATCTAATTTTTTCATGCAGCCTTTTTAGCACTTGCAAATAGTAAACTTGGTTAGCTATTTGTCCAGTTGGTACAAATGTATAATGAATAATCCCTGTGATATCAAAAAAAGGTTAGCAACATCATTGCAATAAGTTCACAAACTTAATTGTCAGACCTTGTATTTAAGTGTTTCAGGCATTTTTAATGCTTGTAATAAGTTTTTACATCTTCATCCTGTGTAGGTTTATACACCTTTATTTAAATTTACTTCTAAAACAAAGCAGGTTGCAAGAGTAGGAGGATGAAGAGGAAGTAGAAAATGAGATGAAGGAGGAGAGGAGAAAGAAGAAAAAAGAAAAGCAGAGAAAAAGGGGAAGGGGAGGAGACAGTAGGATGAGAGCAAAAAGAGAAGGAAGAACGAAGAAAGAAGAGGAGGTGAGAGAAGTATAGAGCAGAAAAGGGAGGAAAAGGACAAGAGGAGAAAGTGGAAGGCGGGAGGAAAAGGAGGTTGAGAATAAAGGGAGAAGTAAGATGAGGAGGAAAGATGGAAAGGTCAGAGGAGGGAGGTGGAGAGGGAGGAGAAGAAGATTTTGTTCTGTGGTCTATATTCAAGTCAAAACACTTTTTTTTTTTTTTAGTGCTAACTCACCATTGCAATTGTCATTGGATAGAGAACTGAGCAATGTGTTTTTTTCATACTGAAAAGAAAACAAATATAAAGTGTAATAACATTATAAAAATTCATTTCTTTCCTTGAAAAAAGGTACATTATACTTTCTTCATAAATAACAAAAAGTAGTTTCCAAAATTTATTTTCCCTAGCCTTTTTTTCAGAATGGTAAATACAACAAACTGAAACAATAAAATGATAATTAGTTCTAAGTATAAATTACTCAATAGATAATTTATGCTATCAAGTCAGACTATCATCTTTAGAACATTTTCTGCAAGACTAAATTTGTTTTGATTTTTGATCAGGAATTAAACACTTGCTTGTGTTTTTCATGTAGCATATCCAACCAGAAAGAAACTTCATTAACACAGCATTCTGTGAGAGAAATAATCACTAGCTATATATTTCATATTATACAAAATTTAACTGTTCATCTGATGCTCTGTGAAAATACCTGAGAAACATTCCTGATTTACAGAAATGCAGAACAATGAGAATGACTCTGTATCCTACAAATAAATTTCTTTAAAATTGATAATTGATGTCCTAAAGACAGCATGCTATCTACTTCTCAAAAATGTATTATTGTTATTGTTAATGATGGTGATGATGATAATAATTGGTGTTTCCTGAGTACTTACTGTATTCCAAGGATTTTACATTAATAGTTTAATCCTCAGAACAGTCCTATGAAGTTACTAATCTCATTTTCCATATGAAAATCAGAAATTTTCTAAATTTTGGAAGATTTCTAATGATTGGAAAGGTTAAATAACTTGCAAAGTCACAAAGCTGGTAAAAATTTGGGTTAAAACCTGACTTTGTGCCTTTACATTCTTAACCTCATGCCCCAATCCACTAAATTATACTGTTTCTTCAATGAATTCAGTTTTAATCTTAGAGGCTGACTACAGAACATCCATTTTCCCTTCTTGATACCCAGTGGTGCAGCTTCTATATTTTAACTCTAGTTCTGGCAGTTATCAAATAATTCCTACTGGGTTATTTTTTTACATTTGTAAGTCTCAACCTTCCTTTTTGTAACATTCAGGTAATGCCACTTACATCATGGGGCTGATGATAATTAAGTTAGATAGACTGATAAAATGGACTAGCTCTGGAAAGACATTCAATGAATTGAGTTTCCTTTCTCTCCTCTTAAAAGTACATTGTCTATAGTTTAGTGGTTACCAGAGGGTAAGGAGGGTGGGGGGTGGTAGATGAGGATAAGGGGGATCAAATATATGGTGATAGAAGGAGAACTGACTCTGGGTGATGAACACACAATGGGATTTATAGATGATGTAATACCGAATTGTACACCTGAAATCTATGTAACTTTACTAACAATTGTCACCCCAATAAACTTCAATTTTAAAAAAAGCACCTTGTCTGAAATCTTCCATGCTGAAGAATTTCAAATAATACATGTAGATATTCCACCCACAAGGAGGTAGAAAATGACTCCAACTCCTTAATTATGAGCTGCACTTGGAGACTTGCTTCCAAAGAGTACAGTATGAAAAAGGGAAAAATAGAATAACTTTACAGTGGAGAAGCCTGATAAATACTACCTCATCCAGGTGATCAAGGTCAACATCAACAGTGATCAATCATGTTGACAGTGTGCACCTTTGATATAATGTGATGAAGATGGCACTTCACCTCTACAGTTTACCTTCCAAAACACATATCCCCAGTCTTATAGTGATAAGAGCACCAGATTAATCCAACAAAGGGAGAACTCCACAAAATACCTGACCAGTACTACTGAAAACTGTTAAGGTGATCAAAAAAGGAAAGTGTGAGAAACTATCATAGCCAAGAAGAACCTAAGAAGACAGGACAACTAACTATAATGTGATATCCTGGATGGAATCTTGGGGGGGGGGGAGGACATTAGGTAAAACTAAGGAAATCTGAATGAAGCATGGCCTTTAATTAATGATAATGTACCCATATTTGTCTGATTGTATCGAATTTGTCACACTAATGCAAGATATTAATAACAGAGGACACTGTGGGAGGTGTGGGTATATATTATAGGACCTCTAATTTCTCAAATTTTCTGTAAATCTAACACTGTTACAAAAAATAAAGTCTACTTAAAAAAATCTTCTTTGAGCAAAAGAAAATTTTGAATAAACAGCAGATTGAAACTTCTCTTGCAATGTGAGGCCACAAAATAATGATTAATATTATTAGTGAGTATCTTCAGCCTATATAATAATGAGCACAAATCCATCAAACACTAGCAGTCTGAGATCCTCCTAAACATCTGTATTCAACAAGACACTTAATGGTGATATATAGGAAGTGTATCACACAATATAATAAAACAGGAGAATATTTTTCAGTTTGTGTTTGGTAGGATGTGATTCTTCCTGCCCTGGGGTGTTTTAAATGCCCTTCCATCATCACCATTTGTTGAAAATGCCACTATCAGAGAAGAGAAAATTGAGGTCCTGGCAGAGCATTCCAGTTCAAGGCAGAATGGTGGACTACTGTATGCAGCCCAATATAAGGAGGAAATGTTGTGGTAGAGATTAATTAATGCAGACTCATTACTCTAAAACTGAACTTAGAATAAGTGCATAGACCTTAAAACAAGTAGATACCTTAGACAGACAGTATGTGACAAGAATAATCTGAGATGCCCAAAAGAGCATCGATGCTGTTCAAGACTATCCATATAACATTATGAATAAAGGTTTATCCTAGGTTCCTCTGAGAGCAGGGCTTCCAGATTGCCATCTAAATCCTTGGTGTATCCCTTAAAATTCACAGTATGCAGGTACATACAATATTTCCATTACTCTTATTATAGTGGAACTCTGTTTCAACAAATTCTTTCTCACCATCATAAACATTGAGTTAAAGAATCCCATCACCTATCAATAACTTAGATTCAATAAACTCTATTTGATTATTAAACTCATATTTCTGAAGTTCTAAGTAGGTAAAATCATACATGTAAAACCTCCTTATAGAAGGCTGTGTTAATGAATTTTATTTCTGATTTGACATGTTATAAGGTTCACACAGTGTGAGGGATATAAATGATAAACGTCTAAGTTTTGCTTTGTCTTGTGCACCTGAAACTAATTAAAAAAATAAATAAATAAATAAATAAACTAAAAAAAAAAAAAAAAGATAAACACATGCCAATTTTCAATTTCTGAAAAGAACTTGGAGCAACATTAGTCTACAGGAATACATTATAAAGAAAACATTATTGACTTTTAGTAAATAATTAATTATAAAAATCTTCATGTCAAGTATTCTACTTGATATAATAAAGCCCACAAATTAGTATATCATTTCAAAAGTATAAATTTATATTTTGGTAAAATAAGACACAAACTTCTTGTGGGTTAATTAGGTTATTTTAAGCTCTACATAAATTTTCTCACAATACTGTTATGCATGGTGGTCGTGAGTTTAATGTCAGCCACAAAATCTTACCTCTCTCATAACACAATTTAATATTGCTAGGATGTATAGCATGGCTTTGTGAAAGAAACAGGCCTAGTATCCAACTTGAACAAGTAGGAATATATCTCCCCCTTTGACATGAGAGCAAGTTCTTCTCAATTCAAAATTACAGGTGGTGGTTCTTAATATTCTAATAAAAATGACATCCTAAAGAGCACAGTGAGGGGTAAAGAGAAGTCTGGAGATATATAGGCAGGACCATCTTTAGGGGATTATGATCTGTGAAGTCACACAAAATCCCATGTTTAGAAGGGTCTCCCATTTGATTTAATGTTCTGCTGTTACCATCTTGAAATTCTTAGTAATTGTTGAACAAGGAATCTCACATTCATTTTGCCTTTGCCCAGCAAATTTCATATCTGATCTTGTATGAATCAGTATGAGGCCGAGATGCAGAAACATGAAGCTGCAAGAAGCAGGAATGTGGTACTGGACAGCTACCAACATACCAGAAATGGGAGGGCGAAGGTCCCCTATGTACCTTAGTTATAGGGAGATACTAAAGGATACAAGAGCAAGAAGAAAACTTTGTGATCTAAAGTAGTCAAGAAAAGCTTCGTGGAGATTATGCTACTTGCACTAAGTCAAACTAATAATACTAGCTTCAATTTTATTGTACTGAATAGGCCAGGCACTTTTATCATTGTTTTGCATATATTAATCTATTACCTCATCTTGATTATCGATCAGGAAACTGAAGTACAAAAGATTCAATAACTTCGTTAAGGTCCCACAGCTAACCCAGGCAGCTTAGCTCCAAAGTCTATGCTCTTAACATCACAGAGGGCTTATGGATCCAAATGATTACAGATAGCTCATTTACTTGAAATCATCCTGATGCACGTTTGATTCACTATCTCTGTTAATTGAGATAGCTTATGGAGATAAAGAATGCTGGCTAGCATTTTATAATAATCATCATAATGATAGAAATAATTTGTGCTTCTCTGAGCCATTTATCATATTCTGTCCCTTGCAGAATTAGACCTAACTATTCTTTCTCTTGGTAAAAAGGTCCTTTAAGTGATTTGTCTTATATATTCTTCTCAGGGTTATAGCACCTAGTCCATTAGTATATGTTGAATGAATGAACAAATGAATAAACAAATAAACAAGTAAGAGCTAACTGTAAGAAACAAATAAAAGGCATAACACAATATAAGGTTTTGCTGAGGGGAATGCTTTTATAATGTATTATATTTACGTGATGTACTTTTTAGTACCATGATGTAAGATTACCTATAGCATGACGTAATCATGAAAGTTAATCCTACCTTGCTGATATCATCAGTTGGTTGGTTGCTGGCATTTTCTTTTTGGATTATGTTCATTAGATCAGTATGAAACTTCTTTGTATTCAGAAAAACAAGTGGGTTGTTTATTGAGATAATTTTCACCAGCTGCAGGCTTTCCTTTAGGAGAAAAGAAATAGACTCAGAGTCTTGAATAAAATAAAAAAGGATAACTTTATCTAATGACTCTAAATCTTACAAGCCCAAATGTCATTCAGTCATGGAAGCAATCTCTTAGCTGACATTTTAATTATTAAAATTGATTTAGAGAACTTAATATACTATCATGATTTTAGGGAAACATGTACTTCCTCTTTACTAAGAAACATTAACGACAATGAGATGAGCCTGAAGCTTTTCAGAAAATGGCTCTTATTCCTACTTACTGGATTTCGGGGAGATAACAGCCTAGCATACCCAAAGACTACCAGAAAGGTTTATCCTTCCAAAAGTATCCTTTCCACTCAGTCTAAACATTAAAAATTCATTTATTTAACGATCAGTATTGTAAAAACCAAAAATGTCCTAAAGGTTCAAACGGTGAGTCATTTACCTCATAATGATATAGTTTTCCTTTGGCTGGAATATAACCTTACAAGTGACTCATAGTCCTAACTGGGAGAAAGAAACCTAGAGGTAGTATCAGGAATGTAATTTCACTTTGGAAAGGTCTAGGTTACACTGGATTGCCAGTATGTAGGCAAGGCATGCAGAAAAAGAGAAGGAAAAGTTTCAGTACAAAGGTATCTACTTTGGCTATTTGCCCAAGTCTTCCTGTCAGCAACTGGTGGAATGCAACTAAATTTGTCTTCTCCATGACCTTTGGGGCAGGGGTCAAATCTGAAAGTTGAGAGAATGGTATTTTCTATGAAATAACTCCTTACCAATGAAATAAAGCAATACTCCTTCAGGCCTTAGTATTGACATAAAAGACACAGAGAATGGTGAAGCATATAGGAGGAGAAAGAAATATAAAAGTAAAGAAATATAAAAGTAAAGAAATATAAAAAAAGTATGTGAATTTGGGCAATTCATTTAACTCCTTTCAGTTTCCTTATATTTAAAATTAGGTAAATATTTAAACTAGATAATCTCATAAAGTTCCTATAGTTATATAACTGATTATACTCTAGAAAATAAGGAGATTGGCTACAAACAATTCAAGAAAACAAAAAGCTTTAAGTTACCAAACCAACTTTTAATCAAGAGTAAATCTTTTTAAAAAATCTTTTACAAACCAAAAATAAAACAATTATTTAGCCTGTCACATTTGGTTATCACAAAACTCCACATTTTAGATCAACCCCACAAGTCATACCACATGATAGTGCCAATATATTATTGTAAGTTAAGATAATATATATTTTAAGAATGTCTCCTTAAAAATGTGTCCATTGTGCAAGAAACCAATTCTACTGGCATTCCATAACCATTGGACTTAATTACTAATAACAATACAGTCTCATTATCTGTGTTTAAAAAAACAAACGGCTGATCAACATGGTGGAGTAGATAAATGCTGTGATTGCCTCCCCCAACAACCATATCATAATTACAACTAAATTACAAAACAACCATCACTGAGAACCACCTGAAGTCTAGCTGAACAGGAGTCCTATATTAAGGGTATACAGAAGAATCCAGTTGAGACTGGTAGGAGGGGTGGAGACTTGGAATAGGACAGTCCTATACCCACATGTGGTAGATAAAAATCAGGAGGGATATTTTGGTTTTGGAGGTCCCTCCTGAGGAGTGACAGGCCTCAGCTCCACACCAGGCTCTTCAGCCCAGGGTTCCAGTGAATTCCTAATAACTCTGGCTATGAAAAACAGAAGGATTGTGGTTTGAGGGGATTGTGGCACAGTGAGACAGAGGGCTGCTGTAGACCCAGGAATTCCCCTTAATGGGTTCAGGCACAGATTCACTCACTGATGGAATCAGTCGTTCTGAGCTCCAGCACTATGGCAGCAGCTCAAAAAGTACCAGGAACATATGGGGAGGACCTGAATTATCTGGCTTCAGGATGAAGGCTGGAGGGGCAACTTTTCTCCCAGACAAAAGTTCTGGCAAACACCATTTTTCCTTTGTTGAGACCTGCCCCTACCCAGCCTACATATGCAGATGGGCTCCATATCTGAATCTCCATCAACTTGGCTAATACCATTCATTTCTTCCTGGTGACTACCTCAGACGCTGATTCACCAACTTGTGGACTCACCCAAGACACTCCCAGTGACTTTTCCATACAAATGGCCTGTCTTGGCTCATGCTGTAGAGTTTATTAAAATATCTCATAGGTTCACAAACCCCAAACAAGCAATGCCTGGCCTCAGTGTGCCACATACCCAGTTCTGAGCAGCCCCAAGCCCAGCACTAGTGACAGCCAGCCTCAGTTTACAGATTATCCACTCCCAGGCACCTCTAATACCAGCACAAGTGGCAACCATCTCTCAGATCACTGTAGCTCATACCAGATGGTCTTGGGCAGAGTACAGGCAATAGCTAACCTAGACCTGCACCGGAGCCCTGCCCAAGAGACTCCAGAACCAACACACACAGTGACCAGCTTCAGACCACATCAACCACCTCTACAAACAGCAGACTCAGAAGGCACCAGAGTTCCACTAGAGTGAATCCTGCTCCATTGGGACAGCCCCTGCACAACAGCTCCTCCACTATAGTTATGGCCAGTCCTCACAACCAATAAGCTTGAGGATCAATCCCTCCCACTGATGTGTTAACAACAATCAAGGCCTAACTACAACAGGAAGGCACACACAACCCACACAGGAGACACACCTGGAGCACCTGGGTCAAGTGACCAGGATAAATGAGCTACTGGGCCCAAAGAGCACCTACTACCTAAGGTCACTCTACCAAAATCAAGATACATAGCTGTACCTAATACATAGAAACAAACACATGGATGAAGCCAAAATGAGGAGACAAAGAAACACGTCCCAAATGAAAGAACAGAACAAATCCCCTGAAAAAGAACTAAATAAAATATGGACAAGCAACCTACCAGATGCAGAGTTCATGATGCTCAATGATATCAGGGAGAACTTCAACAAAGAGATAGCAAATGTTTAAAAAAACACCAGTCAAAATGAAGAACACAGTAACTGAAATAAAGAACACATTAGAGGGAATCAGCAGAAGATTCAATGAAGCTAGGGTTGAATAAGTGATCAGATAAGGTAGTAGAAAACACCCAATCAGAACAAGAAAAACAAAAAAAGAATCCAAAAGAAATGAGGATAGTTTTAAGTGGCCTCTGGGACAACATCAAGCATACCAACATTTGCATCATACAAGTACCAGAAGGAGGAAAGGGAGAGCAAGTAACTGAAAACCTATTTGAAGAAATAATGACAGAAAACTTACCTAACCTGGTGAAGAAAATAGATATATAAGCCCAGGAAGCAGAGTCCCACACAAGATGTTCCCAATGAGGCCCACACCAAGAAACATCATAAATAAGATGTCAATGGTTAAAGATAAAGAGAGAATCTTAAAAGCAGTAAGAGAGAAACAGTTGTCTACAAGAAAGCTCCCATAAGACTGTCAGCTGATTTCTCAATGGGAATTTTGCAGGCCTGAAGGGATTGGAAGGAAATAATCAAAGGGATGAAAAGCAAGGACTTATAACCAAGATTATTCTACCCAACAAAGCTATCAATTAGAATCGAAGGATAGCTAGAGAGCTTACCAGACAAGAAAAAGCTAAAGGAGTTCAAAATCACAAAACCAGTATTATAAGAAATGTTAAAGGGTCTTCTTTAAGAAGAAAAAAATAAAAAATACAAATAATAAAATGGAAATAACTACATTTCTATTAACAATTACTTCAAATGTAAATGGATTAAATGCTCTAATCAAAAGACATAGGGTGGCTGAATAGATTTTTTTAAAAAAAGGCCCTTACATATGCTGCATAGAAAAGGCTCACTTCAGAGCCAAAGACACACACAGACTGAAATAAATTGATGAAAAAAGTTATTTCATGAAAATGAAAACAAACAAACCAAATAAATCTTCGATAGTAATACTTATACCAGACAAAATAGACTTTAAAATAAAGGCTATAACAAGAGACAAAGAAAGACCCAGTAATCCCACTTCTGGGTATTTACCTGAAGAAACTCAAAACACTACTTCAAAGGGACATGTGCATCCATATGTTCATTATAGCATTATTCACAATAGCCAAGATATGGGAGTAACCTAAGTGTCTTTCAACAGATGAATGGATAAAAAGAAATGGCACATATGTACAATGGAATATTAGTCAGCCATAAAAAACAATGAAATCTTCCTTCTGCAACAACATAGGTGGATCCAGAAGGTATTATGCTAAGTGAAGTAAGTCAGACAAAGACAAAAGCCATTAACTTATCCGTGGAATCTAAAGAACAAAATAAATGAACAAACTAAACAGAATCAAACTCATAGACACAGAGAACATTTTGATGGTTGCCAGATAGGAGAGGCATTGGAGGATGGGTGAAGGAGGAAGAGGCTTAATTGGTACAAATTGGTAGTTATAAAATAGCCACGGAGATATAAACTATAACATAGGAAATATAGTCAATAATATTGTAACAACTATATATGGTGTC
Organism: Rhinolophus sinicus; assembly: GCF_057876585.1. Classification (NCBI taxonomy): domain Eukaryota; kingdom Metazoa; phylum Chordata; class Mammalia; order Chiroptera; family Rhinolophidae; genus Rhinolophus; species Rhinolophus sinicus. The sequence continues at coordinate 29,691,046 of NC_142507.1, read as the reverse complement.
AGGTGAGTAGTAGATATATTGGGGTGACCACTTCCTAAATTATATAAATGTCTAATCACTATGTTGTACAGTTGAAACTAATATAATATTGCATGTCAACTGTAATTGAAAAATAAAAAATATTATAAAAAATAATACCATGATCTAATTTTGCCTTATTCCCTTTCCTATTCCCTATTTTCTCCATCATTTAATTTGGAATAGTCTATTTGCTTAGTTTAACTGTTTTATGGAACTTAGTAATAGAAGAGGTTTCCAAATGCCTGAATCAATCTGAACCGTGATTCTACTGTGGACTATAGTTCTATGATACATGGTATTGTCTTATTGAATGCTAATACAAGATTTTTATTGTTGTCTATTGGTTTGTTGCATGTCAATTGCCATATGCATGGTGGTCACATATATACAATTAAAGTTCATACTACTTAAAAATACAATTATCATGATTTTAAACATCATAATTTATCTGTTTCTAGTGATATCTTAGAACTATCTGATCCACAAAAATTATTAATTACAGAAAGAAAAAGGAAGCTAAACTTACAACATCCACTTCTGTCTTCACTTTAAATTCCATTTCTTTCATGTTTTTCATACTCAGAGTCTTTGTTCTAGAATAAAGGCAAATGGAAAATGATATGTCATTTCCTAATCACTACATTAACCATGAAGTAAAGACGATGTCATTTTATCTTGTCAATTGGGACATATTTAAAATAGTTTAGATCTTATATCCCATTTGTTTATAAAACATTGGTAAATGTGGATCTCTCTGGGATCCCCAAGAATAGAAGGTAACAACAGAGACATCTAAGTAGAGATTTTAAAATATAATTTACCTCATCTGAGCTCCCAGCTATCATATATCCAAGCTACAAGAGGTGAATTGACAAAGAAAGTTATAGGAGAGAAGGTTACAGAATATACAGTATTTGAGAAAATCTGATTTTGGGGGAAGGAAATAAAGAGGGAATCAGTGGCAAGATAGGACCAGATAATGATGAATCTACATAGTTAGATTCTATAAAGGTAGAATCTATAGAGGTAAAACTTAATTTTTTAAAAGAATATATTATTTAACAAAGAATTTCAATGAAAGGATGAGAAGTGAGTAAAACCACTATCGGATGATGAAAACTGGGAAAACAGAAAAAGAATTGGTCAAAATAGGGGAATGGTTCACAGATGTTCAGTAAAAAGACAAAAAAAAGAGAGAAATTATCTAGGAAAAGTACATTGATAGATTAATATGACTTCTGAAAAATCAAATTTGCTCAAGTTATTTAATTTTCCAAATGATTACATTGTAATATGGTTTGTATTTCATTGGATGCTATATCTTTTCACTTAATGAAAAATAGCTCTGTGATGCAGTGTATAATAATGGGGTTAATTTATTTACTTTAGTAGATTTCATATATTCTATTTTATAGTGCTGACAAAATATTTCTCTTGATTAAGACCAACATTATTATATACCATATGTAGATAAAACCTTTTTTTGTCTCCAATTCTCTACTACCAAATGTTAATAAAACATAAGATTGTAGTACTATATATTCAACAGAAGTAAAAGTAACTTGCAATAATACCAAATGCTTTGCTGCTATGTCAGTATAAACAGAGCATTTAAATAAGATCTTACCTTGGGAAGCGACCAATCACAATAGCTATGGTACAGAGAACACCATACAGCAATCCCACATTGGCAGCAAAACATATTGTAAATACATATGTACTGACCCATATGCCCTGGAAGAGAAACAAACAAAAAACCCACAGAAAGGGTGGGTCCTTTGGTATTCTCTTCTTTCACATGATTGCTAAATTACTCAAAATTTTATTCTACAACATTCCTGTGACCAAATCTCGCAGCAAGAATATATTATTTAAGAACTGATAAACAGAAGACCAGGAACATAGAAACAAATCAAACTCTCAGCCGCAGAGGTGGAAAAAGACATATATTTTTATTTCTAGACACTACCAACCCTTAGTTCAAACCCCAGTAAACACTTTAAGATCTGTAAATAGTTGGTTGATGTTTATGGTTTGAAAGTATGCCATAATTTTCCAGTGTTTTGTCATTTTATGTAATAATATTGTAAGCAACTGTTTGCAGATTTTTGGTCATTCCCAACAAAATTATGTTTTCTATTAATAGAATTTCTATAAAAAGAACTAATGTAGTTTATTACTACATAAAGCCTAATGTTAAAATGATTGAAACTAACAACATCATCAAAGCTACTTTTAGATCAACCACTACAAAGATGATGAAGACATATATATATATGTATTTTTTTTTTTATGAGAGGCCACTTCTTGTGAAATTGTGAAAGCTAAAAAATTAGGACCAACTTAGTTATTGGGAATAGCTCTTAAGAATAGTTTTTTGTTTTGTTTTTCACATAAATTTGAAATAAATGTTTTCAAATGGCATTGTTTTACTTGAAATGCTTTTCCTTTGTATTATTTATCTACACTGAGTTTAAGTAGTTCTTAATGATGGGTTATTTTCAAAAGCTAAGCCCTTGGAGGCAAATGGAGAGATTTTTAGCATAAAATTCCTTTTGATATAAAAGAAACAAACATACCAGAGTAAAAGAGAAAATGTAGTTTAAGTGTTCTCATGTTAAGATCCATCAACTACAAATATAATGCTAAGTTACTACTAATTATTACATCATCCTTAGCTTGTCATATTTTTTCTCTATTCAAGTGACAGAAAGTTATTTGAATCTTCTATTTGTACACAGTACGTTTTTTTCCCCTAATGTATTACAATATACTTCATCATATACAAAATAAGTTTGCAAGTGTTTGATCACTACTTCAACTTGCCATAATTGCTCTGTTCTCACTCATTCCCTAATGCTGACTTAACCTGCATGGGGGTGGCAGAATAAGACCTCTGCAAAAACTTTCTAAGTCCAATTTCACCTGGCCAACCTGCATAATTTGATATTGTATAGAAAATGGAAGATTCTGGTCCCTGCCATTCTAAAAACCAGAGAGTCTGGAGGCCATGATTCTTCAGAGCAAAAATTTTGATACCACCTGGTTTTATTTTTAAAGCATATTTACTCTCCCACAACATCATTTATTGTAAGCCAGACTTATTTCCCAGGGCTACGTTTACAGCATTGAAAAAAGAATATCAAATGGAAATTAATAACGCAGACCAGTAATTTCATTAGAATATGTCCCAACACTATTTTGTAACAATTCCTATTAGAGATCCAAATGCTGGTTGTCACAGTTATAAGGAATTAGTTAGCTCCTTGTCTCCTTTTTTTTTTTTTAATTAAATTTATTGGGGTGACAATTGTTAGTAAAATTACATAGATTTCAGGTGTACAATTCTGTATTACATCATCTATAAATCCCATTGTGTGTTCATCACCCAGAGTCAGTTCTCCTTCCATCACCATATATTCGATCCCCCTTACCGTCATCTCCCACCCCCCATCCCCCGCCCCCCTTACCCTCTGGCAACCACTAAACTATTGTCTGTGTCTATGAGTTTCTGTTTCTCATTTGTTTGTCTTGTTCTTTTGTTGTTTTTGGTTTATATACCACATATCAGTGAAATCGCATGGTTCTCTGCTTTTTCTGTCTGACTGGTTTTGCTCAGCATTACTCTCTCAAGATCCATCCATGTTGTCACAAATGTTCCTATATCATCTTTTCTTACAGCCGAATAGTATTCCATTGTGTATATATACCACAACTTCTTTTTTTTTTTTTTAATTAAATTTATTGGGGTGACAATTGTTAGTAAAATTACATAGATTTCAGGTGTACAATTCTGTATTACATCATCTATAAATCCCATTGTGTGTTCATCACCCAGAGTCACTTCTTCCATCACCATATATTCGATCCCCCTTACCCTCACCTCCCCCCCCACCCCCCTTACCCTCTGGCAACCACTAAACTATTGTCCGTGTCTATGAGTTTCTGTTTCTCATTTGTTTGTCTTGTTCTTTTGTTGTTTTTGGTTTATATACCACATATCAGTGAAATCACATGGTTCTCTGCTTTTTCTGTCTGACTTGTTTCGCTCAGCATTACTCTCTCAAGATCCATCCATGTTGTCACAAATGTTCCTATATCATCTTTTCTCACTGCCAAATAGTATTCCATTGTGTATATGTACCACAACTTCTTTATCCATTCATCTATCGAAGGACATTTTGGTTGTTTCCATGTCTTGGCCACCGTAAACAAAGCTGCAATGAACATTGGCGCACACGTGTCTTTATCTCTAAATGTTTTCAGATTTTTTGGGTAGATACCCAGGAGAGGGATTGCTGGGTCATACGGCAATTCTATTCGTAATTCTTTGAGGAACCTCCACACTGCCTTCCATAACGGCTGCACCAGTCTGCATTCCCACCAACAGTGTATGAGGGTTCCTTTTTCTCCACAGCCTCTCCAACATTTGTTTCTATTTGTCTTGTTGATGATAGCCATTCTGACTGGGGTGAGGTGATATCTCATTGTGGTTTTGATTTGCATTTCTCTGATGATTAGTGATGTTGAGCATTTTTTCATATGTTTATTTGCCATTTGTATGTCCTCTTTGGAGAAATGTCTCTTCAAGTCCTCTGCCCATTTTTCAATTGGGTTGTTTGTTTTTTTTGTTGTTGAGTTGCATGAGTTCCTTGTATATTCTGGATACTAGCCCCTTATCGGAGGCACTGTTTGCAAAAATCTTCTCCCATTCAGTTGGTGGCCTCTTTATTTTGTCAATGGTTTCTTTCGCTGTGCAGAAGCTTTTAAGTTTCATATAGTCCCATTCGTTTATTTTAGCTTTTACTTCCATTGCCTTTGGAGTCAAGTTCATAAAATGCTCTTTGAACCCAAGGTCCATAAGTTTAGTACCTATGTTTTCTTCTATGCAGTTTATTGTGTCAGGTCTTATGCTTAAGTCTTTGATCCATTTTGAATTAACTTTGGTACATGGTGACAAATAGCAGTCCAGTTTCATTCTTTTGCACGTGGCTATCCAATTCTCCCAGCACCATTTAATGAAGAGGCTGTCTTTGCTCCATTGTATGTTTTTAGATTCTTTGTAAAAAATTATCTGTCCATATTTATGTGGTTTTATTTCTGGGTTCTCAATTCTATTCCATTGGTCTATGTGTCTGTTTTTCTGCCAATACCATGCTGTTTTGATTATTGTGGCCCTGTAGTACAGGCCAAAGTCAGGAAGTGTGATACCTCCATTATAGTTCTTTTTTCTTAAGATTGCTTTGGCTATTCGGGGTCTTTTGTGGTTCCAAACAAATCTGATGATTTTTTGTTCTATTTCTTTAAAATATACCATTGGGATTTTGATGGGGATTGCATTGAATCTGTATATTGCTTTGGGTAATATGGCCATTTTAACTATGTTGATTCTTCCAATCCATGAGCACGGAATGTCTTTCCATTTCTTTGTGTCTTCTTCAATTTCTTTCAAAAATGTCTTATAGTTTTCAGCATATAGGTCTTTCACATCCTTGGTTAAGTTTATTCCTAGGTATTTTATTCTTTTTGCTGCAATTGCAAAAGGAATTGTTTTTTGTATTTCTTTTTCTGAGATTTCATTGTTAGTATATAGGAAGGCAATGGACTTTTGTGCGTTGATTTTGTAGCCAGCAACTTTACTGTATTCGTTGATTGTTTCTAATAGCTTTTTGATGGAGTCTTTAGGGTTTTCTATATATAGCATCATGTCATCTGCAAAGAGTGATAATTTAACTTCTTCATTCCCAATTTGGATGCCTTTTATTTCTTTCTCTTGCCTGATTGCTCTGGCAAGGACTTCCAACACTATGTTGAAAAGCAGAGGTGATAGGGGACAGCCCTGTCGTGTTCCTGAACGTAGAGCAAAGGGCTTCAGTTTTTCTCCATTAATTATGAGATTAGCAGAGGGCTTGTCATATATGGCCTTTATTATGTTAAGGTATTTTCCTTCTATACCCATTTTATTAAGTGTTTTAATCCTAAATGGATGTTGTATCTTGTCAAATGCTTTTTCTGCATCAATTGATATAATCATATGATTTTTGTCCTTTATTTTGTTTATGTGATGTATCACATTGATGGATTTGCGTATGTTGAACCATCCTTGTGCCCCGGGGATGAACCCCACTTGGTCGTGATGAATAATCTTTTTAATGCATTGTTGTATTCGATTTGCTAGAATTTTATTTAGGATTTTTGCATCGGTATTCATTAGAGATATTGGTCTGTAGTTTTCTTTCTTTGTGCTGTCCTTACCAGGTTTTGGTATCAGGGTAATGTTGGCCTCATAAAATGAGTTAGGGAGTACTGTCTCTTCTTCAATTTTTTGGAAGAGTTTGTGCAGAATTGGTATTAGATCCTCTTTGAAGGTTTGGTAGAATTCACTAGTGAAGCCATCTGGTCCCGGACTTTTGCTTTTGGGAAGGTTTTGGATGACTGATTCAATTTCGTTACTGGTGATCGGTCTGTTTAGATTTTCCAGTTCTTCATGGTTCAGCCTTGGAAGGCTATATGTTTCTAAGAACTTGTCCATTTCTTCTAGGTTGTTCAATTTGGTGGCATATAGTCCTTCATAGTATTCTTGGATGATCCTTTGTATTTCTGTGGTGTCCGTGATAACTTCCCCTTTTACGTTTCTGATTTTGTTAATCAGTGTCTTCTCTCTTTTTATCTTAGTAAGTCTAACCAAGGGTTTGTCAATTTTGTTAATCTTTTCAAAGAACCAGCTCTTTGTCACATTAATTTTTTCTATTGTCTTTTTGTTCTCTATTTCATTTAGTTCTGCTCTAATTTTTATTATTTCCTTTCTTCTGCTGACCTTGTTCTTACTTGTTCTTCTTTTTCTAGTTCTTTAAGGTGTAACATGAGGTTATTTATTTGAGAGTTTTCTTGTCTCTTGAGATAGGCCTGTAATGAGATAAATTTCCCTCTTAAAACTGCTTTCGCTGCATCCCAAAAATTTTGGTAGGATGTATTTTCATTGTCATTTGTTTCTATGTATCTTTTGATCTCTTCTCTAATTTCTTCTTTGACCCAGTCCTTCTTTAAAAGTATGTTGTTTAATCTCCATGTATTTGTGTTTTTTCCCGCTTTCTTTTTACAGTTGATATCCAATTTCAAAGCCTTGTGATCAGAGAATATGCATGGTATGATTTCAATCTTCTTAAATTTGTTGAGACTGATTTTATGTCCCAATATATGGTCTATCCTTGAGAATGTTCCGTGTACACTAGAAAAGAATGTATAGTCTGATGTTTTAGGATGAAGTGCTCTATAAATGTCAATTATGTCCATTTCATCTAATGTGTCATTTAGGGCTACTATTTCGTTATTTATTTTCTGTTTGGATGATCTATCCATAGCTGTCAATGATGTATTTAAGTCCCCTAGTATAATTGTGTTTTGGTCAATTTCTCCCTTTAGTTCTGTTAGTAGTTGCTTGGTGTATTTCGGTGCTCCCTGATTGGGGGCATAAATATTGATGACTGTTATGTCTTCTTGTTGTACAGTCCCCTTCACCATTATGAAATGTCCATCTTTATCTCTTGTTATCTTTTTCACCTTGAAGTCTGTTTCATCTGATATCATTATGGCTACACCTGATTTTCTCTGGGTACCATTTGCTTGGAGTGTCAATTTCCACCCTTTCACTTTGAGTCTATGCTTGTCCTTGTAGCTGAGATGTGTCTCTTGGAGACAGCATATGGTTGGGTTTAGGTTTTTTGATACAATCTGCTACTCTGTGCCTTTTTATTGGTGAGTTCAGTCCATTTACATTTAGGGTGATTATTGATATGTGAGGATTTCCTGTCATTCTATCTTTAGTTTTCTGGTAAGGCTGTGTCTCCATTGTTTCTTTGCCTTTTTGTTGTTGTCTATTATTTCTGTGTGGTGGTATTCTATGATGTTTCCCTCTGTTTCTTCTTTTATTTCAGTATATATTTCAATTCTGGATTTTTTTTGAGTGGTTACCCTTAAGTTTATGTAAAAGAAAGTTTGATATTTAGAGTATTCCATTTTCTTCAGCACGCTTACTTTCTCCATTCCCATATTCCGGTTCAGGCCTTTACTCTCCCCCTTTTTGAGTTTTGTTTGCCACAAATTGTCCCTGTTGATGGTGGTCGAATAGCCTCCTTTAGTATTTCTTGTAGTGCAGGTCGTGTATTAGAGAATTCCCTCAGCTTCTGTATGTCTGGAAAGGTCTTTATTCCTCCTTCATATCTAAAGGATATCTTTGCTGGATATATTATTCTTGGCTCATGATTTCTCTCTTTCAATAGTTTGAATATTTGGTTCCACTCCCTCCTGGCTTGTAGAGTTTCTGCTGAAAAATCTGATGATAATCTAATGGGCTTTCCTTTGTATGTTACCGTCTTCTTTTCCATGGCTGCCTTGAGGATTCTTTCTTTGTCGTTGATTTTAGACAGCTTCAATACAATGTGCCTTGGAGAAGGCCTGTTTGGATTGAGGTAACTAGGTGTTCTATTTGCTTCTTGGATTCGAGGTCCAGTTCTGTCCACAAATTTGGGAAGTTCTCATCGACAATTTGTTTGAATATATTCTCTGTTCCCTTCTCTCTTTCTTCTCCTTCTGGTATGCCCATTATTCTTATATTGCTCTTTCTGATGGAGTCAGAAAGTTCTTGTAGAGTTCTTTCATTTCTTTTAAGTCTCAAGTCTCTTTCTTCTTCTATCTGTGTCATTTCCAGGTTTCTATCTTCGATGTCACTGATTCTTTCCTCCATCTGGTCAACTCTACTACCTAAGCTGGTTATTTCATTCTTAATTTCTTCTATTGAGTTCTTAATCTCCAGAAATTCTATTTGGTTCTTTTTTAAGATTTCAATCTCTTTCGTAAAATGCTCATACTGTTCTTTGATTGAGTTTCTGAGTTCATTTAACTGCCTATCTGTGTTTCTTGTATCTCGTTGAGTTTTTTCAGAACTGCAATCTTGAATTCTCTGTCATTTAAGTCACATATTTCTGTATCTTTAAGTCCCTTCTCTGGAGATTTTTCACTTTCTTTCTGAGCTATCTTGTTGCCTTGGTTATTCATGGCGATTACTGGTTTACTATTTCTCTTCCTAGACATCTACAGGAGTGACTTCTGCAACAGGTTGATAGGAAGCGGTCTTTCTTTTGTTTGCCAGTACTTGTTGGTAGAATGTTTTATTATTTCTCCAACTGCAACTTATTTTTCTTCTCCCACACGGTAGTGCTATTTTCTCTGCACTATTCCAACTTCTCACACAATGTGGGGATTCCCTGGGAGACGGGCTTCTCCTCTATTTATAGTTCGTCTAGGTCACAGGGCGCAGTGTCCCGGGGGGTATGCGGAGAGCTTTTGATGTTCCAAAGCTCTTCCAGCTCCTGATTCAGAGCCCGTATGTTTCAGCAGTTCTGTTTACTCCTGCAGGGATCCGCCCAGCTAGGTGGGGTCAGGGGCGGGGTGAGTTGTGAGAGTTGGCCCAGAGCAATGGCGGCGACCACCACCACAGCCGGTCCTGCTTCCACAGCTCCCTCCCCTTTGCCCGAACTAGTTGGGCTGTGAATTTGTGTCTGCGGTACACAGTTCTCAAAATAGCAAATTTTCTGTTGTTTCGATCTGACACTACTACTGTTTCGCTTCTAGCACCGGGCAGGTGGGGGCGGGGCGAGCTCTGGGAGGGGAGGGAGGGGGCGGCTAGTCTCAGTGCCTAAGGCTCCGTTCTCTGCTCGGCAGTGCGGCTTAAACTACCGTTTTCAGCCTTTTTCCCTCAGTCTTTTCTCCGAGGTCTCTGCCGTGAGCGTTGGGTTCAGCCGTGTTATATGCTGTCCCCTCAGCCCCGTGGGCCACAAGCGGAGCCCTAGCAGTCCGAGTTCTTCCCTCTCCCGCAGCTGCGGTAGTTCCGGGAAGCAGCGAGCTCGGTGCACTGAGCGAGGTCTGCGTCCTGCGCCCGCGCGGCTCCGTCTCCGCGCACTTCTCCCTTTCCTCCTCCCTCCACTCGCGCGAATCTCCCACCTGTAGGTGATTTCAGTCGGTAGTGGGCCTCTTCGTCTTGCCTGTCTGCTGTGCAGGGAGTCCTTTGTGGAGTTTTTGTTGTTCGATTCTTTGTAGATTCCAGGGGAGCTTTACAGAGGCTCACCTCACTCCGCCATTTTTCCGGAAGTCTATACCACAACTTCTTTATCCATTCAGCTATCGAAGGACATTTTGGTTGTTTCCATGTCTTGGCCACCGTAAACAAAGCTGCAATGAACATTGGAGCACATGTGTCTTTATCTCTAAATGTTTTCAGATTTTTTGGGTAGATACCCAGAAGAGGGATTGCTGGGTCATATGGCAATTCTATTCGTAATTCTTTGAGAAACCTCCACACTGCCTTCCATAACGGCTGTACCAGTCTGCATTCCCACCAACAGTGTATGAGGGTTCCTTTTTCTCCACAGCCTCTCCAACATTTGTTGCTATTTGTCTTGTTGATGATAGCCATTCTGACTGGGGTGAGGTGATATCTCATTGTGGTTTTGATTTGCATTTCTCTGATGATTAGTGATGTTGAGCATTTTTTCATATGTCTATTTGCCATTTGTATGTCCTCTTTGGAGAAATGTCTCTTCAAGTCCTCTGCCCATTTTTCAATTGGGTTGTTTGTTTTTTTTGTCTCCTATTTTTTTTCGTTATGTGTTTCTACTTGATCCCTTCCCTATTTGTACTCACAGTTCCTAAACATAAGCGAAGCCCAAAGTTGACATCAAGTAGGGAACATATAAACCCTTGCTCCTTACATTAAACGCGTCAGTGTAAAACATAATTTAGCAGGTACTCAATCACTTCCCTTCTCCCTGATCCATCTGTTAGCCTATCCATTTTGGTGTTGATCCATATTATTAAATTTCTGTAGATCTGACTTTTATACCCACTGTTCAGTTAGAGACTGTGAGTCAGGCTTCTGTTTGAATCTTTATTTCCTCATTACCTCAAAGAGAGTTTTGATCTACAACTGAAAGTAGAATAATTAGTAAATTGTAATTTTTTTTGTAATTAAAGTTTATTGGGGTGACAATTGTTAGTAAAGTTACATAGATTTCAGGTGTACAATTCTGTAATACATCATCTATATATCACATTGTGTGTTTACCACCCAGAGTTAGTTCTCTTTCCATTACCATATATTGGGTCCCCTTTATCCTCATCAATCACTTCCCTCTACCCTTACCTTCTGGTAACCACTAAACTATTGTCTGTGTCTGTGTGTTTTTGTTCCGTCATTTGTTTGTCTTGTTCTTTTGTTGTTTTCAGTTTTATATGCCACATATCAGTGAAATCACATGGTTCTCGAGTTTTTCTGTCTGACTTATTTCGCTCAGCATAATAATCTCAAGATCCATCCAAGTTGTCGCAAATGGTATCATTTCATCTTTTCTTATGGCAAAACAGTATTCCATTGTGCATATATACCACAACTTCTTTATCCAATCATCTATCAAAGGACACTGTGGTTGTTTCCATGTCTTGGCCACCGTAAATAAAGCTGCAATGAACATTGGAGCACACGTGTCTTTACAGATAAATGTTTTCAGATTACAGGGGGAACCTCCACACTGCCATCGTGGCTGCATCAATCTGTATTCCCACCAACAGTGTATGAGGGTTCCTTTTACTCCACAGCCTGTCCAACACTTGTTATTATTTGTCTTGTTGATGATAGCCACTCTAACCGGTGTTAAATAATATCTCATTGTGATTTTTATTTGCATTCCTCTGATGATTAGTGATGTTGAACATTTTTTCATATGTCGATTGGCCATCTGAATGTCCTCTTTGGAGAAATGTCTCTTCAGGTCCTCTGCCCAGTTTTTAACTGGATTGTTTGGTTTTTTGTTGTTGTTGAGTTGTATGAGTTCCTTATATATTTTGAATATTAGCCCCTTATCAAAGACGTTGTTTGCAAAAATCTTCTCCCATTTGGTTGGTTGTCTCTTTATTTTGTTGATGGTTTCTTTTGCTGTGCAGAAGCTTTTCAATTTGACATAGTCCCATTCATTTATTTTAGCTTTAACTTCATTTGCATTTGGAGTCTATTTCTTAAAATGCTTTTTGAATCCAAAGTCCATAATTTTGGTAGTTATGTTTTCTTCTATGCATTTTGTTGTTTCAGGTCATATGTTTAGGTCTTTGATCCATTTTGATTTAATTTTGGTACATGGTGACAGATAGCAGTCTAGTTTCATTTGTTTGCACATGGCTTTCCAATTCTCCCAGCACCATTTATTGAAGAGGCTGTCTTTTCTCTATGGTATGTTTTTGGCTTCTATGTTGAAAATTATCTGTCCATATTTATGTGAGTTTCTTTCTGAGTTCTCAATTCTATCTATACTCAGGAAAGTGACAGGACTGTCCCCTATCACCTCTGCTTTCCAACATAGTATTGGAAGTGCTAACCAGAGCAATCAGGCAAGAGAAAGAAATAAAAGGCATCTAAATTGGGAATAAATAAATAAAAGGCATCTAAATTGGGAACTTTTTGCATATAACATGATGCTATATATAGAAAACCCTAAAGACTCCACCAAAAAGCTATTGGAAACAATAAATACAGTAAAGTTGCCAGCTACAAAATCAATGTACAAAAAAGTCCATTGCATTCCTATATACTAGCAACAAAATCTCAGAAAAAGAAACAAAAAAACCCAATTCCTTCATAATTGCAACAAAAAAACATAAAGTACCTAGGAATAAACTTAACCAAGGATGTGACAAGCTTATATACTGAAAAATGTAAGACATTTTAAAAAGAAGTTGAATAAGATGCAAAGAAACGGAAAGACATTCTGTGATTGTGGAGTGGAAGAATCAACATAGTTAAAATGGCCATATTACTCAAAGCAATATTCAGATTGAATGCAATCCCTGTCAAAATCCCAATGGCATTTTTCAAAGAAATAGAACAAAAAATCATCACATTTGTGTAGAAACACAGAAGACCCCAAATAGCCAAAGCAATCCTAAGAAAAAAGAATAATGCTGGAGTTATCACGCACCCTGACTTCAGCTTGTGCTACAGGGCAACAATAATCAAAACAATCAAAAATTGGCAGAGAAACAGACACATAGACCAATGGAATAACCTGTAAAATTTTCAAAGAAATATATATTTCTGATTTTTCATGTGATTTCTGCTTACATAACTTTTTAAACTTTCAACTTTCAAAATTTTAGATACACACACACACACCTTTGGTAATTTTATTTACATATTTTAGGTTTATTCTATTTGTTGAGTAATTTGGACATATTCTGTCTACTGGGTAATATAGCCTATATCCAGAAAAGTCTGTGCAATAGTCTCACTATAAATGCTATGCTCAAATCAGTCCCTTAGCAACTAAGAGACATACCTGTCAACTTCAACCATAGGAGGCCATTGTCAACCCAATGTCACATTTAATCCTAATGCATCTGCTATATTCATTCACCTTCCTCAGTCTTACTTTTTGCCCACATCATACTACTTATTTATTCCAACTTTTCAACTACCACCTTCATATAGGAGGCTATTAATTCTGAACTATTAAACCATTTTTCAAACTGTCTACCAAACATCTTCAAACTTAGTATGTCCAAATGCAAACTCATTAACAGCAGCCCAAAATCTGTCTTTCCTCCAGTGTTCTCTTTTAGTTAAAACACTAATATTCTTCAAGACACTACAATCAGAAACCTTGAAATCATATGTTACTATTTCTCATTTTCATCTACCTATCTAATTGTTTACCAAGTTTTATCAATTATTAATAAAAAAATTTTCAAACCACACTTTTTTCCAATTCACTGATAATATTCTAGTTCACACTTTACTGTAGTCCCTTCGATTATTCTGAGAGCTTCCTACTTCACTACCAGTTTTGATATCAGCAGTGTAAACTATTTTGCATACTACTGTCAGAATCACCTTTCTAAGGTATAGGTTTAAAGATAACATTTAGATAGTACATTAAAGGTATTTTTATTCCACTCCCCTCTATTAAAAAATCCACCAAAAGTGATTTTTTTAAATGAATATATATGGATTTAAGGTCCAAGATAATGGAATAGTTAAATGCTATGCCTCCTGCTTCCAAGGATCACATTAAAATTACAACTAAATTATAGAACAATCAACCTCAAGAATCATCTGAACATTAGCTGAATGGAAACCCTATAAATAAGGATAAAAAGAAGAGGCCACATAGAGACTAATCAAAGAGGCAGAGACGTCAAACACATTTATCCTAAACCCACAGGTAGTGGTTGAGCACCAGGAGAGACACCTCAGTGGTGGAGGTTCCCCCCCTGAAGTTGGATGGGTCCCAGCCCCACACCAGTCTCCCCAGCCCAGGGGTCCTGTGCTGGAAAGAGGAGTCCCCATGTCAGGCAGGAAAAATCAATGAGAACTCTGTCCACCTTTCCCAGTGAGACGGAAGGCAGCTGGAAACCCAAACATCCTCTTAAAGAGCCCACATACAGACTCATTTGCAAACACTCATGTGGGCTCCAATGGAGGGTCCAGAGAAGGGTCCAGAGGAGGGGCCATTCGAGAGGTGTCAGAGAAATACAGGGAAATAATTAGTTGTGAGGCTTCAGGAGGAACATCCGCCATTGGCCCTATGTGGAGCCTACCTCATGTGTAGCCTATAGGAGGGCTCCATCTTTTCTCTGTTGAACCCTTCCCCAAAGGGCCAAATCTGAGACTGCATTGGTGTGATAAAAACTATGCATGAGCACCACCCTGGTGACTCCTTGGGTCCTGCCCTATCACCAGAGGAAGTCTGGTGCTGTATCACCAGAGGCACTCTCGGCTCGTGGGTGGCCAGCCCTGCCCCATAAGCTCTGGAAGACTTTCACAGTAGCAGATGGCCCATGGCAGTCTGGAGATGGGCAGTCAGCCACAGGTGATGCTGTAGTCTCTCTTGGATGGCCCTTGGGAATCTGTAGGCCTGAGGTGAGCAGTGTTTGGCTTTAGTGTTCTCAGTGAATTTTTGCAAAGTGGTCACAGGCCAGGCACTGCCCTGAGGTGACTGCAATGGCTGGCTGCAGTGTTTTCAGAGCATTTTGAGGAACCATCACAGGTTCATCACTGGTGCAAAACCTGAATCTACATTAACTTTGTAAAAACCACCACCCACACCATGTGATTCTCTGGGACCCTCCTAGCTAGCGCTGTATTTCCTGGGTCACTCTCCACACCTGGTCAACCAGCCCAAACCACGCACCTAACGAGGCCCTTTCAGCGGCTAACCCTTATGGGTAGCTGGAGGGGTCAACCAGCCTTGGGGTGGGGGAGGGGATAGGATTTTTGCTAAGCAGCCAGCCTTGATTCATAGCAAGGCCACTTCCACATGCCTCCACATTCACCAAAAGCAGAAACCAACCACAAATATCTTTGTAGTTACTACCAAATAGCCACAGGCCTGTCACAGGCAAGGCTGAAATTACCTGAATAGGAACCCCTCCAAAGAGACACTAGAAACAACATACACAGAGGCTGGCTTCAGACCACAACAGAGCACTGCCCAATTAGTTCCACAAGCAGAACACCCAAAGGGTGGTCTCAACAGGCACAAGAGCCTGCTGAAGTGAATACCCCTCTAAGAGGTAAGCTACCACACAAGAGCTCATACACGATAGGGATAGCCAGTCAGCCTAAAAGTCAATCCCATCCATTGACACAACAAAAGCAATCAAGGCTCACACGAAACAGGAGAATACACACAACACACACAAGGGACCCTCCTGGAACACAGGTACAGGTGATCAGGAATACTGTGCCACTGGACCAAACAGGACATATATTACATAAGGCCACCTGGCAAAAACTGAGAGACATAGGAGATCTACCTAATGCATAGAAGCAAAGACAGGGAAGCAGCCAGAATGAGAAAACAAAGGAACATGACCCACATAAAAAAATAGGAGAAAACTCCAGAAAAAAGAACTAAATGAAATGAAGGCAACCAATCTACCAGAGACAGAGTTTAAAACACTAGTTGTAAAAATGCTTAAAGAACTTAGTGAGAACTTCAACAAATATATAGTAAGCATAAAGAAGGAAATAGAAACCATAAAAAAGAACCAGTTAAAAATAAAGAATACAATAACTGAATTGAAGAATACACTAGAAGGAATCAACAGCAGATTAGATGAAGCAGAGGATTGAATCAGTGATTTAGAAGACAAGGTAGCAGAAAACACTTAATTGGAATAACAAAAAGAAAAATGAATAAAAAAATAAAGATAGTTTAAGGAACCTTTGGGAAAACATCAAGCATAACGACATCCACCTCATAATAGTATGAGAAGAATATAGGAAGCAATAGATTGAGAACCTATTAAAGAAATAATGACTGAAAAGTTCCCTAACCTGTCAAAGGAAATAAACATAAAGCACAAGAAGTACAGAGGCCCAAACAAGATTAACCCAACCAGCCCCATACCAAGACACATTATAATTAAAATGGCAAAGGTTGAAGACAAAGAGAAAATCCTAAAAGCAGCAAGAGGAAAAAAAAACTAGTTACTTGTAAAGAACCTCCTATAGTACAATCAGCTGATTTCTCAACAGAAACTTTGCAAGACAGAAGGGAGTGACAGGAAATATTCAAAGTGATGAAGAGCAAGGGCCTACAAGATTACTCTACCCAGCAAGGCTATCCTTTCAAATTGAAAGAGATAAAGAGTTTCCCAGATGAGAAAGAGCTAATAGAATTTATTACCACCAAGGCAGTATTACAAAAATGTTTTTAAAAACCCTTCTTTATGAAGAAGGGGAAAGACAAACAAACAAATAAAAGAAGATTAAAATTATGAAATAAAAATGGCAATAACTATGTACCTATCATTAATCACTTTAAATGTAAATGGATTAGATGTTCCAATCAAACAATATAAGGTAGCTGAATAAATAAGAAAACAAGACCCATTCTATATTGTCAGATTTAAAGACATACATAGAATGAAAGTAAAGGGATGGAAAAAGATATATCATAAAAATGGAAACAGTATAAAAGCTGTTATATCAGACAAAATAGACTATGATAAGAGACAAAGAAGGACATTATATAACAATAAAGGGATAAATCCAAGAAAAGTATATAATCCTAGTAAACAAATATTGACTGACATAAGATAAAACTCAGCAGTAACACATTCATAGTACCAGACTTTAACACCTGAGTGACACCAATAGACAGATTTTCCAGACAGAATCACCAAGGAAACAGAGGCCTTAAATGACACACTAGACCAGAGATGGATTTCATTGATATTTTTAGAGCATTGCACCCCAAAGCAGCAGAATATATATTCTTTTTTTAAAAATTAAACTTTATTGGGGGTAGCAATTTTTAGTAAAGTTACATAAATTTCAGGTATACAATTCTGTGTTACATCCTCTATAAATCACATTGCGTGTTCTCCACCCAGAGTCAGTTCTCCTTTCATCACCATATATTTGATCTCCTTTACCCTCATCTACCACCCTCTACCTCACTTACCCTCTGGTAACTACTAAACTATTGTCTGTGTCTGTGAATTTTTGTTTTTCATTAGCTTGTCTTGTTCTTTTGTTGTTTTTGGTTTATATACCACATATCAGTGAAATCATATGGTTCTCTACTTTTTCTTCTTTTCAAGTGCACATGAAACATTTTCCAAAATAGATAAAATGTTAAGCCACAGAATAAGTCTCAATAAATTTAAGAAAATAGAAACCATATCAAGCATCTTCTCTGACTACAATGGTGTGAAAAAACAAATCAATTCCAAGAAAAAAACCCTGAAAATAACACAAACACATAGAGGCTAAATAATGAATGGGTCAATAATGAGATCAAGGAAGAAACCAAAAGATACCTTGAGACAAATAAAAATGAAAATACAATGAACCAAAATATACAGGACACAGTGAAAGCAGTCCTAAGAGGGAAATCTATAACCTATCTCAATAAGAAAAACCTGGAAAAAAAACAACAGTCTAATTTTACACCTAAGGGAACTAGCAAAAGAAGAGCAAACAAAGCCCAAAGTGAGCACAAGGAAGGAAATAATGAAGATCTGAGTGGAAATAAAAGAAATAGAAGCTACAAAAAAAAAAAAAAAAAAAAAATTCAAAAGATCAATGAAATCAAGAACTGTTTTTTTCTGAAAAGATAAACAAAATTGAGTAAGCTTTAATCAGATTCAACAAGAAAAAACAAAAAGAGAGAGGACCCAAATGAATAAAATCAGAAATGAAAGAGAAGCGACCATGGACAACACAGAAACGCAGAAAATTTTAGGAAAATACTACAACCAACTATATGCCAACAAATTGGACAATCTGAAAGAAATGGATACAATCTTCCAAGGCTGAATCAAGAAGACACAAAAAGTATGAACAGACTGATTACTATTAACGAAATCAATAATCAACAGTTTCCAACAAACAAAAGTCCTGGATCAGATGAGTTCACAGGTGAATTTTAACAAACATTCAAAAAAGAATTAACACCTATTCCTCTCAAACTATTCCAAAAATTTCAAGAGAAGGCTCCCAAACTCATTTTACAAGGCAACTATTACCCTAATTTCAAAACCACACAACGACAACACAAAAAAAGAAAACTATAGACCAATACCCTAAATAAACATAGATGCAAAATCCTCAAGAAAATACTAGCAAATCAAATTCAGCAACATATTGAAAAGATCATACACCATGATCAAGTGGGATTTATTCCTGATATGCCATGTTTGTTCAATACCTGCAAATCAATTCATGTGATACACCACATAGACAAAATGAAAAATAAAAATATTATGGTCATATTGATGGATACAGGAAAAACATTGGACAAAATCCAGCGTCCATTTATAACAAAAACTCTCAGCAAAGTGGGAATAGAGGGAACATATCTCAACATAATAAAGGCAATGTACGAAAAACCCACACCTAACATCATACTCATTGGGGAAAAGCTGAAAGCATTCTACTTAAAATCAGAGACAAGAAAGAAATGTCCACTTTCACCACTTCAGCATAGTGCTGGAAGTCCTAGACATAGCAATAAGATAAGAAAAAGACATAAAAAGGTATCCACATTGGAAAAGAAGAAGTAAAACTGTCATTATTTGCAGTTACTATAGAAGACAACTCCAAAATGCCACCAAAAAAACTGATAAACGAATCTGATAAACGAATTTAGATCTGATAAACGAATTTAGTAAAGTAGCAGGACACAAAACTAATATTCAGAAAATGGTTGTATTTTTATACACAAATAATGAACTATCACAAAGAGAAATTAAAAAACAACCCTATTTACAACTGTATCAAAAACTAAACTAAACTACCTAGGAATAAATTTTAACTATGGAAATAAAGACCTATGCTCAGAAAATTATAAGACACTGAAGAGAGAAATTAAAGAAGACACAAATAAAAGGAAACATATAATATGCTCGTGCATAGAAAAAATAATATAGTTAAAATGTCCATACTACCCAAAGCAATCTATGGATTCAATGCAATCCTTACCAAAATACCTATGATATTTTACACAGACTTAGAACAAATAATCCTAAAATTTATAGGGAGCCATAAAGATCCCCAAATGGTCACAGCAATCATGAGAAAGAAGAACAAAGCTGGAGATATCATGCTACCTGATATCAAACTATACTACAAGGCTATAGTAATCAAAATAGCATGATATTGGCATAAAAACAGACACATAAATCAATAAAACAGAATCGCGAACTCAGAAATAAATCCATGCCTATATGGTCATTTAATCTATGACAAAGAAAGTAAGAATATACATTAAGGTAAAGAAACTTTTTAATAAATGGTGCTGGGAAAACTGAACAGATACATGCAGAAAAATGCAACCTGACCACCTTCTTACTCCATACACAAGAATAAACACAAAATAGATTAAAGACTTAAATGTAAGACCCCTATGAAACCATAAAACTCCTATGAAATATAGAGAGCAAAATCTCAGACCTTACCCTTAGTAGTATTTTTATTGCTATATATCCTTGGGCAAGGGAAACAAAAGAAAAAGTAAACAAATAGAACTACATTAGACTAAAAAGTTAGTGCACAGCAAAGGAAACCATCAACAAAACAAAAAGACAGTCTACAGAATGGAAGAAGATATTTGGCAATGATACATCTGATACAAGTTAATATCTAAAATTTATATATATATATAGTTGGCATATATATGTATATATATATGTGTATATATATATATGTGTGTGTATATATACATACATACATACATATATATACATATATATATATATATATATATATATATATATATATATATATATATATACATATATGCCAACTATACAACTCAACACCAAAAAACTAAACAATACAATTAAAAAATGGGCAGAGGACCTGAATAGACATTTCTCCAAAGAGGACATACACATGGCCAATAGACATATGAAAAGATGTTCAACGTCACTAATCATCAGAAAAGTACAAATAAAAACCACAATGAATTATCACTTCACACCTGTCAGAATGGCTATTATCAATAAATCAACAAACAACAAATGTTGGTGAGCATGTGGAGAAAAGGGAACCCTCGAGCACTATTGGTGGGATTGCAAATTGGGGCAGACACTACTAAAAACAGTATAGAGGTAAAAAAAAGAAGAGAGAGAGAGAGAGAGAGAGAGAGAGAGAGAGAGAGAGAGAGAGAGAGAGAGAGGAAGAAAGGAAGAAAACAGTGTAGCGGTTCCTCAAAAAATTAAAAATAAAAAAGACAGGAAAAAAATTAAAAATAGAATTACCTTATGACCCAGCAATTCCACTCCTGGGTATTTATCCAAAGAAATTCAAAACACTAATTCAAAAAGATATATGCACCCCTGTGTTTAGATAATTTCATAAAGAAGAGATGGTACATATATACAATGGAGTATTACTTGGCCATGAAAAAGAATGAAATCCTACCATTTGCAACAACATGTATGAACCTAGAAGGTATTATGCTCAGGGAAATAAGTCAGACTGAGAAAGACAAGTACCATATAATCTCACTTACTTGTGGAATCTAAACAACAGAATAAATGAATAAAAAACCCAGGAATGGACTCATAGATACAATGAACAAACTAATGCTTGCTAGATGGGAGGGAATTTGGGAGATGGATTAGAAAGATGAAGGGATTAGGAAGTACAAATTGGTAGTCACAAAATATTTACAGGGATTTAAAATACAGTATGGAGAATATAGTCAATAATATTGTAAAAACTAAGTGTGCTGTCAGATAAGTACTAGAACTTATGGGGGAGATCACTTCATAAATTCTATACATGTCTAAGCACTATACTGTACATTTGAAGCTAATATAAAATAACATTGAATGTCAACTATAATTTAAAATATAATTATGGGATATAAAGTATAGCATAGGGAGTATAGTCAATAATATTGTAATAACTATGTATAGTGTCAGATGGGTAATAGACTTATTAGGGTTATCACTTTGTGAGGTATATAATTGTGTAATCACTATGTTGTTTTATACACATGAAACTAATATAAAATTAAAATTATTATATACGGAGGAAAATTCAGCTTCAATGAAAGAAGAACATGGTCAAAATCCCTAAGTACAAAATACGAGGTATGACAGTCAAGCTCATGAACTCATTCTAGAAAAAGGTACACACCTCATTGCTGAATATCACTACACTCAACTTTGAAGTACTCCCCTTGGGAAGCTATACACTGATGTCAGTACCTAGTTCGTGCTTCAAAGCAATTTTGGAACTCTTTTTCTGGAATGGCCATCAGAGCTGTCATCGTATTAAATTTGATGTCCTGAATGTCATCAAAAGGCCTTCCTTTCAACATTTCCATTATCTTTGGGTAAAGAAAGAAGTCATTGGGGGCCAGATCAGGGGAGTAGGGAGTGTGTCCCAATACAGCTATTTGTTTGCTGGTTAAAAACTCCCTCACAGACAGTGTCATGTGAGCTGGTGCATTGTCCTGATGCACGAGCCATGAATTCTTGGCAAAAAGTTCAAGTCATTTTCATCTAACTTTTTCATGTAGTCTTTTCAACACTTCCAAACAGTAAACTTGGTTAACTGTTTGTCCAGCTAGTACAAATTCATAATGAATAATCCCTCTGATATCAAAAAAGTTAGCATTATCATTTTGACTTTTGATTTGGACTGATGAAATTATTTTTGGTCATGGAGAATTGGCTGACTTCAATTGTACACTTTGAGACTTTGTTTCAGGGTTGTATTGGTACACCCATGTTTCATCACCAGTGATAATATGGCCCAAAATATCATCTTGTCTCTCCAAAAGGTCTTGGCAAACTTCGAGTCTCCTTTGCTTTTGTTCATCAGTGAGCTCCTTTGGGACCATTTTTGCACACACCTTTATCATGCCAAGATTTTCAGTTAAGATTTTCCTGTTTTTCTATCGATGTTCACTTGGTCTGCTATGTTTCTTACAGTCAACTGATGATTTTGATGCACAATTCGATGAAGTTTTGCAATGTTTTTGTCAGTTCTGCTCTTTACTGGCCACCCTGACCTCTCTTCATCAGTGATGCATTCTCTCCCCTCAGAAAAACATGTAATCCATTTGTATACTGCTCTTTTCTTCATGGCATTATCCCCATAAACTTGGACTAACATGTCCTTGATTTCACTTCCACTCTTGCCAAGTTTAACAAGAAATGTAATGTTTGTTCATTCCTCTAATTCAAGCTCAGACTTTCTCATGACGGCACACAAAAACACGCAACAACAATAACGAATGCCATCCAGCAAGACACTGCCACATGTCAAAATGAACACAGCTGTGAGACACTGATATACCAAGGTAACCAAACCTTACTGAGCTGTTTTCTACAGTGCTGCCAATGTAAGGCATGGTGGCCAGTTTGCAAACTTAATTGTCTTTCCTCGTATGGTGTAGACTTGCCAAATACTGTGAAATTTGGAAGATATCAAGGAAGATACTGGAAACCAACAAATTTATCCTCAAAGTTCAATTAATTCTAGATTTCTCCATGAATGTCACAGTTTTGAAAAATCTATATAATAATTTTCTGATAAGAGCTCTAAGTTCTAGGGGACAATCGTGGGCCACCAGAGAAGGCAGAAATGTACCCACATGTTATCTATTTGATACCACAAAGATGAGCAATAAAGTGAAATGCCATTTGTATTACTTACAACCTAGCTTCAAAGGAGACTGATGGAGGTAAGGCAAAGTGAAGAATGGAGAGGAGACAGCAATTGTCATATCACCAGAGAGACTATGATTTATGAGATCTTGTTTTACCTAGTAACAAATCTTCAGATTATGTACCTAAATCAAAACTGTGGGCTGCTCCACCTCACTTCCTACCTCCTGCCCTCCCCACATTATTATTTATATAATGAAATAATTAAGTCCACTAAAATTCATTATAATCATAAAGGAATCAGAAAAGGACCTAGTCATAGAACTGGGGAGAAGGAAGAAAAAAATAATAAAACAGAGACAGCGGGTAGGTTTAGGTATATAATAGACAATATAATCTCGGGGAAATCTCTCAAAGATAGATATGAAGAGTGAAAGAAGAAAAACTATATTAAAAAAGAAAAACTGAAAGAGATAAAAAGCAAGCTGGAAGAATTTAGGAAATGGCTTGAATAGAAATAAAAACATTACAGAGGTAAAAGCCTCATTTAAAGCTAAAAAACAGTATATTGACAATCAGAAATACATAACAAGAGATAGAGTGAATAGTCCAGAAAAACCACACACACAGACACCAAGATAATCATGGGAAGATGTACAGATATGAGGAAAAACAAATAAAATTGACAAATACATAATTCATTAAGAGAACAGAACATAGAAGTTCTGACAATTGAGTTCACGAACTTGTTGCAACAATGTTGCTAACTTTTTTTGATATCAGAAGGACTATTCATTATGAATTTGTACCAACTGGACAAACAGTTAACCAAGTTTACTATTTGCAAGTGCTGAAAAGGCTGAGTAAAAAAGTTAGACAAAAACTACCTGAACATTTCTCCAATAATCCATGGTTATTTTTTTGTTTTTGTTTTTTTCAAATATACATATATATATATATGTATATATGTATATATATGTATATAGATGTGTATAGATGTGTATAGATGTATATGTATGTATATATGTGTGTATATATGTATATATATGTATATATATATGTATATTTGAAAAAAACATATTTGATCTATCTTGGAGAATATTCCATGTGCGCTTGAGAAGAACGTGTATTCTGCAGCATTGGGGTGAAATGCTCTGAAAATATCGATTAAATCCAAGTGGTCCAATGTATCATTTAAGGCTATTGTTTCTGTATTAATTTTCTGTCTGGAAGACCTGTCCCTTGTTGTCAGAGGTGTGTTGAAGTCCCCTACTATGATAGTGTTACTGTTGATCTCTGTCTTTATGTCAGCCAATATCTGTTTTATATATTTAGGTGCTCCTATGTTGGGTGCATAAATGTTTACTAGGGTTATGTCCTCTTGTTGAACTGATTCCTTTATTATTATACAGTGCCCATCTTTGTCTTTTAATATTTTCTTCATTTTAAAGTCTATTTTGTCAGAAATAAGTATTGCAACTCCAGCTTTTTTCTCATTTCCATTTGCATGGAATATCTTACTCCAACCCTTCACTTTCAGCCTGTGTGTGTCTTTTGATCTGAGGTGAGTCTCTTGTATATAGCATATACAAGGGTCTTGCTTTCTTATCCACTCAGCCACCCTATGTCTCTAGATTGGAGCATTTAAACCATTTACATTTAAAGTGATTATTGATGGGTACATAGTTATTGCTATTTTTAAATTTGTAGTTAGATTATTTTCATCTTTCTTCTATTTGCAGAAGTCCTTTTAGTATTTCTTGCAATGCTGGCTTGGTGGTAATAAATTCCTTTAGCTTATGCTTTTCTGGGAAGCTCTTTATCTCTCCGTCAATTTTAAATGATAGCCTTGCTGGATAAAGCAACCTAGGTTGTAGGCCTTTGTTTTCCATCACTTTGAGTATCTCCTGCCACTCCCTCCTGTCCTTCAGTGTTTCTGCAGAAAAGTCATTTGATAGTCTTATGGGAGTTCCCTTGTATGTAACCCTCTGTCTTTCTCTTGCTGCTTTTAGGATTCTCTCTTTGTCTTTAATCTTTGCCATTTTAACTATAATGTGTCTTGGTGTGGACCTGTTTGGCTTTATCCTGGTTGGAACTCTCTGCAATTCCTGGGCTTGTATGTTGGTTTCCTTCATCAGGTTAGGGAAATTTTCGGACATTACTACTTCAAATATGTTCTCAATCCCTTGTTTCCTCTCTTACCTTCTGGTATTCGTATGATGTGCATGTTGTTGCGCTTGATGTTATCCCATAGGTCTCTTAAAGTATCTTCATTGTTTTTTATTCTTTTTTCTTTCTGTTGTTCTGTCTGGGTGATCTCTGCTAACTTGTCTTCTAAGTCGCTGATTCGATCCTCTGCTTCATCTAACCTGCTGTTAATTCCTTTAAGTGAGTTCTTTATTTCGGTAATTGTGTTCTTTAGTTCTAACTGGTTGTTCGTTACGATTTCTACATCCTTCTTGATGTCCTCTCTAAGCTCCTTAAACATTCTTATCATCAATGTTCTGAACTCTGTCTCTGATAGGTTGGTTACCTCTGTTTCATTTGGTTCCATTTCTAGAGATTTCTTCTGTTCTTTTATTTGGTAATCCATGGTTCTTGCATCACGACAGTGCACTAGCAAACACGGCACTGTCTCTGAGGGAGTTTTCAGCCAGTAAACAAATAACTGTATTGGAACACACTCCCTACTCACCTGATCTGGCCCCCAGTGACTTCTTTCTTTACCCAAATATAAAGGAAATGTTGAAAGGAAGACCTTTTGAAGACATTCAGGACATCAAAGGTAATATGATGGCAGCTTTGATGGCCATTCCAGAAAAAGAGCTCCAAAATTGCTTTGAAGGGTGGACTAGGTGCTGGCATCAGTGCATAGTTTCCCAAGGGGAGTACTTTGAAAGTGACCACAGTGATTTTCAGCAATGAGGTATGTCGCACTTTTTGTAGTATGAGTTCTCGAACTTAATTGTTAGAGCTTCATATAGATTTGAAAAATATTGAAAGATACATTAGAATAAATTTTGTATGTAATTCTTGATTTTGAGGTTAAAAGGATATGTCACTTTCACAGAAATTTGATACTGGATATTCAACCAAATGAAATATTCTGAAAATATTACCAAACTTCATGGGTAAGAAAAAACCCTCATTGAGCGTCCCTTTAGAAAAACAAACATAAAATAACAAAAATATCATGTCAACATTTGATTTCTCTGCCTTCACTTTCAAGGCCTGAAGATAATGCCAAGTATAAAAAGAAAACAGGTAAATATTTTCACCACGCAGTAACTCAGAAAATATAAACCACATGTGTCTTCTTGAAAACCTACTTGGTGATGACATACAAAAAACAAAGAGATGAACGGAAATGAATAACTCAGGAATGATAACCTCTATTTAAAAAAGAAATTCAAGATAACCACTAAATGCATTTAAACAATATTCTATGTTCTATGACTCAATGAATGATATCATCTCCAGTGATATTCCTAACTGGAAACTTAGAAGTCATTCTAGATGACTGCAGTGTATATGATGAATTTGGTGGTGAGGGATAACTAATGTGATGTTTTTTAGTATTTTCCAAATCTGTTCCCTTCTCTTGAACCTCATGGTCTCAGTTTTGGTTCAAGCCTTCCTCATTTGTTTGCCTGAATTACTAAAGCAGTGGTCTAATTGCTCCATACTTCATAAGTTTGATTTATCCTCCTCAATTTATTTAAATGACCTTTCTAATACATAAGTCTTATCCCTATTTCCTCTTTCAGTGATGCCTCACTGCCTTCAAGATGAAATTTAGTCTTCCTTGCAGGACATGAGCATCCTTTTCCAGTCCAACCCATTCTTCACTTTTCCAACCCTATCTATTCCTACTGCCACCCTCACACTATATGCTCTACCCATAATTTCCTGGGAAAAATCTATTGTGATGTCTCTCTCCTTCAAATATGTATGTGTTCCCTCTTAAGTGATTAAAAAGTTTCTTAGAAATACCTCTATCATAGGATTATCGAATAGCTTGTTAATTACATTTTCACCTTTTTCCATGTGCTATCTCACATATATCACCTTTTAAACATCACCATCCTCCATTAGCTTGATTAATTTTGGCCTGTTGGCCTGCCTAGGAAATACTATTCCTTGAAGTCTCAGTTCATATTTTGGTCCTGTTGTGAGTCTCTCATACCAACCCAGTCCAAATTAAATGTCTCAGCCTTTATTTTTCCCCATCACTCTACCTGTATTTTTGCTTTTAGGTCATGTTGTAGTAGGCCTTGCATATTAAGCTAGTGTTTTGGGGTCTGCTTCCTATATAAACATAAATATCTGGAGAGGGCAAGTATTTCTTTATTCGTTTTTTCATTACCCATGGTACCCAACATTGTACTTTGGTAGGAGCTCAGTAATATTGAGTCTTAACAGAAGTATTATCAAAGTAGACACCAGAATAAAGATTCCCCCAAAATCTGTCAGAGCAAAGAATTTGAAGGGGAGAATACATAGATAAATGCATCTCAGTATGGTAAGTATCATAATAGAGCTGAACAGAAGGTACTCATGAAATATTTCATCCATATTGGAGAGGGACAGAATTCTGGATGTTCTTACATAAATACATTTCTCTAGAGCAAGTTATGTTAAACATTTCTGTTAGAAGCCATACTTCATTATTGTTCAGTGTAATTTAATGTGTTGCTGACCATATCTTTTCAACATAATGATTCTCTCAACCTCATATCATAATTCATGAGACATTTTATATTTAAAATGAAAATGGTCACTATTAAGATGTTCATTGCATATTAATGTAGCATACATATCTTAGCAATTAATGCTGGTTTTTCATACATGTTATAAATGGTCACATCTCTATTAGTCTGTACTTCCATAAAAAGCTTCACTGCCAAAATCAACTTATAATAGAAATTAGGAACCCCCAATCCACTCATGTTAGTTAGCATTTCTTTAAAAGTTCTCAATTCACTAATCAAAATTTGACAAAATTTCATGTCTATTTCTTATAGACATTTCATATTTTAATGCTTTTATGAAGATTCTGAAAAAATAAATGGCAATTTGTAAAGTATTCTAGTCTCAAATTGCTAAAATCATTTTCTGCAAATGAAATTATTAAACTTTATTTTGTAATGTGTTTAAACCAAAGAAGAAAATATTAGGTCAAATTTCTACTTACCCAATTGATTTTATCCACATTCCAGTATTTTTTTAAATCCCAAAACTGTATTAGCATTCCCTTCAGACCCACGACAATAATGCTTGCAAGAACACACTAGAAATAAGAAATAAGTTGATGAAGAAGCAAGATAAAGATTTTAATCTAAATTTAAAAGAGCAAAGGTATTTTTATTTCTTTCTTTGTTTTTAAAGTACCCACTAGAGAAAAGCAATCACCATTTAAAAGACTGAAGTAATATTTATTTTGCTTAGAACTAACCCATTGTTGTACTTCAGGAATATAATATCTTCTTATTTTATTAAAATTTATTGGAGTGACAATGGTCAATAAAACTAACATAGGTTTCGAGTGTACAAGTGTACATCATCTATATATTGCATTATGTGTTCACCACCCAGAGTTAATTCTCCTTCCATCACCATATATTTGACCTCCTCTTCTACCATCCCTCCTACCCCCTTACCCTCTGGTAACCACTTAACTGTTGTCTTTGTCTATGAGTTTTAGTTTATTTATTTGTTTGTCTTGTTCCTTTGTTGCTTTAGGAACATAATATCAATTCTAGAAAATCACAGGGTAAAACTTGTATAATTCTAAAAAGTTAGAAAGAAGGAAAAAGAAAACTAATAATAAGGATAAAGTGTTATAATGTTGTATGTCCTTTTAACTTTATTATAATTATTCACTTCCATTTGTTTGAAATTTGTTGCAAATATTAAAGATTTATATCATGTATTTATTTATAATTGCCTTGTGTATCAATTATGTGGTTTCACCTGAAGATATTTGTAACTCATGAAAAGTGAACTTGATTACTGAAAGAACTTCCAGTGGAAATTATTGAATCTCACTATATGAATGAAGAATTAGAACAAGAAAGGACTGAAACTGTCTCTGGTTCTCTGAAGACCAGGATCTTAACTGCATAACTTGGGTGCCTCAGGCTTATGAAAGGTAAGGTCAACCACTAATACTAATGTTCTGAGTCACTTTGTAAACATATGCCAAAGGTGGCAAGATATATTTCATTCCCTACTCCCTTGCCCAGCACACATTTTCTAACAGCCCAAACTCTGATAAAATTCTTCCCAAGTCTATTTCTTACAATAAAGATTGCCTAGTTCCACCATCCAAATGAGCACAGAATAAATCTAATCCCAACTATGGCATTTTTACACAAGAGCCTAAGAACTGGAAAATAGCCGTGGTGCCCTCCCATTCCTCTCCCATCAAATGTGGTCTCGTTCATTCCACTTCTCCTCCATTCTTCTATTGGTTACACCACATGAATGACACGTGGATTACTAATGAGTGACATATTAGGATAATTGAAGTTACTCTTTTAAGTAATTTTTAATAAACAATGATTCTCATTAAAATTAAACTTAAAAAGATCATGAAAAACCCTACTGTACCATGGGCAGCCAGTAAAGAAAAGGTCCTATTGCATAAATGACTGTCAGGACGAAAACGCAAGATATTAGACAAGCCACCTGTAAAATACAAGACAAACAAAAAGAAAGCCTTGAACTTTTTCTTATTCCAAAGTTATAGGGGGGAAATACAATTCTTAGCTCACCTTGTTTAGAAGAAACAAATTGTTGCACGTGATTATTAAATTGCATACTGTCATTATCTATATTTTGCAGGTGAAGAAACCCAAACATGACAGCTGACAAACTGGTGCAATCAAATTAAGTCAATGATGAGATAAAAGCAACTTCACACAAAGAAATGGGGCGCCACTAACTTTTATTACACATCACAGTAATGGCTTTTTTATTATTTTTTATTTAACAGTGAAAGTGGCATTTCAAGTACAACTCCTTCCCTCACTTCCTAGGGAGTTGTTTATGTAATAACTGAATATGTGACTGGGTTTTTCTGTGCTGAAGATAAATTTCTACTGAAGCATTTATTCTCTTCTTTGGAGTTTTTGGTTAGGAAGGCTCTAGTATGAAGCAGTTATATGAGATTATGGGAGAAGTCTCTTCAGTGAAACAGACTTAATTTTATTAATCCTGAAAATTCATTAGTATCATGTTCTAACCAACTCAACCTGCTGACAGAAGGCAATTCAAATCACATGACTCCTAGCTATGCTCCCTACTGGATAGGGAACCTGATTTCACAGAAGCAAATGTTCATGATTTGATATAAACATTTGGCCCAACTGTCAGCCTGACAGAAGAAAAGAGGGCTTTCACAGATCACAAAGCTGCCTAGATATCATTGTGGAGAAATCAGAGGGAATCTGGACTTTCTAGAATGGCTAACATTAAAAATAAATATATAAACAAACAAGTAATCAATATTTAAATATATAAACAAACAAATAATCAACAATTCAGAGCAACTAGAGTTCTCAGACATTGCTAGTGGGAATGCAGTATTGTATAGCCCCTTTGAAAACAGTTTAGCAGTTTCTTATGAAGTTATTCATACACTTACTGTATATCCCAAAACTATTTAAGAGAAATGAAAACATATACCCATGAAAATATCTATATGTAAATATTTATAAAAGCTTTATTAATAAACACTAAAAACTGCAAATAACTGAAATGTCCACCAATTGGTGAATAGATAAACAAATTGTGGTATATTCATACAATAGAATACTACTTAGCAATAAAAAATAACAGACTATTGATATATGCAACAGCATAGATGAGAATCAAAACCATTAAACTAAGTGAAAGAAGCTAGGCACAAGTTCCTTACATATTTAGTGGAACTCATTTTCAGCACTACCCAGCATATAAAGGGGAAAAAATCCATCTGTGGGAAATAAGTCATTAGGAAAATAAAGATTGCCCATAAAAGAAATTATAGTACATCAAATTGTCACTAAAGTGATCATTTATGAGTAATTGAGATTTCATATAAGAACTTTTAAATTCTTTCCATTTTATACTGAGGAATAGACTGAAGAAATAAAAATGGAGTTATTATAGTCAAGCTGCTAAATTGCTAAAATCAAACAGGTTAAAGTATGAGGAAATGATTCTATTCTTGTTTTAACTAGCCTAGAACTTAAACTTTTGGACTTTCCAGTCCTGCTTCAATGACTAAATATACATCAAACTTTCAGATAACCCTCTGATTACCACCTGAAGGACCAAGGAAAGACTGTTCAGGTATCCAGACAACCTGACATCTATTATCCAGACCACCAGTCATCTAGAGGATTACAATCTCAGACAAATCCTGAGGCTAAGAAGGCAGGACTGATTCTTCTCAAGAATGAGACAAGAAGCCACAGCTTTTCTTTCTTCTTCAGAACCCTCTAGGTATTGCCTAGTTGTGTTTCCAGAATGCAAACCCTATGACCCTTGAATAAATCTTTATCATTTATTTCTAGCAAAACCTCCAGACTCTTTTTGAGTTCATTTAACAATATTAACTAAATGTCTAAAGATAATTTTTTGTTATGAAATCATAACTACTCATATTTCAGTTAATTCTGCATATAGGATAATGAAAAAATCTCTATTTTCTTTGCTACATTCTCAAATATATATGCTGCAGTTTCCTTTCAAAAATTACTCTTTAAGTATATATATCTGGAAGGAGGGTGAGATCACTCACTTTATTTCTAAGTTGTTTTCAAGGAACGGAAAGGTAGGTCAAGAGCTCACTATATGCACAGCTTTGTGGAAAGTAGTGGACTCGCCACAGAGATGGGAAGAGGCAGAAAAAGAAAAAGGGAGAGGCTATTGAGTAACTAAGGCTATATTTAAAAGGCTTTAAAGAAATTGGAAGCAATAAGCCAAATTCTGAAAGAATAAAGGAACATAGCTTGGCAAATTAGCATCCAGAGGCAATCTCAGTATTGCAGAAAAACATGCAAGCTATTGTGCTTGGCTGTGACAGAGCTTCACCTGCAGCAGACACTGTCTCTCATCTTTCATGGTTCAGTTATACCTCCCAAACTGCCTAAAGAGCACCAGTGTATTTACTCTGTTGGAAGCGAGGAGAAACATGCAGGGGAAAGACACAGGGGATCCCTCTCATAGTTAACATTCTTTAAATGTAAGTGTAGAAGAAACACTCTCAAATTTATTTATTTGTTTGTTTGTTTATTTATTTATTTATTTATATATTTATTTATTTAGCTATTCTTCTTGTTTATTATACTTCACGATTATTTTTTTCCACCACTACATATTTGATTCCCTTTACCCTCATCTACCACCCCCATCCCCCCTTACCCTCTGGTAACCACTAAACTATTGTCTGTGTCTATGAGTTTTTGCTTCACATTTGTTTCTCTTGTTCTTTTGTTGTTTTTGGTTTATATACCACATATCAGTGAAATCATATCAGTGAAATCAGAAAAGCAGGTTCTCTGCTTTTTCTGTCTGACTTATTTCTCTTAGCATAATAATCTCAATAGCCATCCATGTTGTCACAAATGGTCTTATTTCATCTTTTTTACCACCAAAGAGTATTCCATTGTGTATATATACCACAACTTCTTTATCCATTCATCTATCGAAGGACATTTTGGTTGTTTCCATGTCTTGGCCACCGTAAATAAAGCTGCAATAAACATTGGAGCACACGTGTCTTTATGGATAAATGTTTTCAGATTTGTTGGGTAGATACCCAGGAGAGGGATTACTGGGTCATTCGGTAATGCTATTCATAATTTTTTGAGGAACCCCACACCGTCTTCCATAGTAGCTGCACCAGTCTGCATTCCCACCAATAGTGGGAATGGGTTCCTTTTTCTCCACAGCCTCTCCAACACTTGTTACTATTTGTCTTGTTGATGATAGCCATTATAACTGGGGTGAGGTGATATCTCATCATGGTTTTGATTTGCATTTCTCTGATGATTAGTGATGTTGAGCATTTTTTCATATGTCTATTTGCCATTTGTATGTCCTCATTGGACAAATGTCTCTTCAGGTCCTCTACCCATTTCTCAAGTGGGTTGTTTGTTTGGTTGTTGTTGAATTGCATGAGTTCTTTGTATATTTTGGATATTAGCCCCTTATCGGAGGCACTGTTTGCAAAAATCTTCTCCCATTCAGTTGGTGGCCCTTTATTTTGTCAATGGTTTCTTTTGCTGTGCAGAATATTTTAAGTTTCATATAGTCCCATTCATTTATTTTAGCTTTTACTTCCATTGCCTTTGAAGTCAGATTCATAAAATGCTCTTTGAACCCAAGGTCCATAAGTTTAGTACCTACGTTTTCTTCTATGCAGTTTATTGTGTCAGGTCTTATGCTTAAGTCTTTGATCTAGTTTGAATTAATTTTGGTACATAGTGACAGATAGCAGTCCAAGTTTCATTCTTTTGCACGTGGCTTTCTAATTCTGCCAGCACCATTTATTGAAGAGGTTGTCTTTTCTCTATGTATGATTTTTGCTTCTTTGTCAAAAATCATCTGTCCATATTTATGTGGTTTTATTTCTGAGTTCTCAATTCTATTCCATTGCTCTACGTGTCTGTTTTTCTTCCAGTACCATGCTGTTTTGATTATTATTGCCCTGTAGTACAACCTAAAGTCAGGGAGTGTGATACCTCCAGTATTGTTCTTTTTCTTTAAATTGCTTTGGCTATTTGGGGTCTTTTGTGGTTCCAAACAAATCTGATGTTTTTTTGTTCTATTTTTTTAAAAAAATGCCATTGGGATTTTGATGGGGATTGCATTAAGTCTGTATATTGTTTTGGGTAATATGGCCATTTTAACTATGTTGATTCTTCCAATCCATGAGCACGGAATGTCTTTCCATTTCTTTGTGTCTTCTTCAATTTCTTTCAAAAATGTCTTGTAGTTTTCAACATATAGGTCTTTCACATCCTTGGTTAAGTTTATTCCTAGGTATTTTACTCTGTTTGCTGCAATTGCAAAAGGAATTGTTTTTCGTATTTCTTTTTCTGAGATTGCATTGTTAGTACATAGGAATGCAATGGACTTTTGTACGTTGATTTTGTAGACAGCAACTTTACTGTATTTGATGATTGTTTCTAATAGTTTTTTGGTGGAGTCTTTAGGGTTTTCTATATATAGCATCATGTCATCTGCAAAGAGTGACAATTTAACTTCTTCATTCCCAATTTGAAGGCCTTTTATTTCTTTTTCTTGCCTGATTGCTCTGGCGAGGACTTCCACCACTAAGTTGAAAAGCAGAGGTGATAGATGACAATCCTGTCATGTTCCTGAACATAGAGCCAAAGGGCTTCAGTTTTTCACCATTAATTATAAGTTTAGCTGAGGGTTTGTCATATATGGCCTTTATGATGTTAAGGTATTTTCTTCTATACCTATTTTATTAAGTATTTTAATCATAAATGTATGTTATATCTTGTCAAACGCTTTTTCTGCATCAATTGATATAATCATATGATTTTTGTCCTTTATTTTGTTTATGTGATGTATCAGATTGATGGATTTGCATATATTGAGCCATTCTTGTACACCTGGGATGAACCCCACTTGGTCGTGAAAAATAATCTTTTGAATGCATTGTTGCATTCAATTTGCTAGAATTTTGATTAGGATTTTTGCATCTGTAATCATCAGAGATATTGGTCAGTAGTTCTGTTTTTTTGTGTTGTCCTTACCAGGTTTTGGTATCGGGATAATGTTGGCCTCATAAAATGAGTTAGGAAGTACTGTCTCTTCTTCAATTTTTTGGAAGAGTTTAAGCAGGATTGGTAGTAGATCCTCTTTGAAGGTTTGGTAGAATTCACTAGTGAAGCCATCTGATCCCGAACTTTTCCTTTTGAAGGTGTTTAGATGACTGACATAATTTCATTACTGGTGATCGTTCTGTTTAGATTTTCCAGTTCTTCATGGTTTAGCCTAGGAAGGCGATATGTTTCTAAGAATTTGTCCATTTCTTCTAGGTTATTAAATTGGTAGCATATAGCCCTTCATAGTATTGTTGGATGATCCTTTGTATTTCCGTGGCATCCGAAATACAACTTCCCCTTTTTCATTTCTGATTTTGTTTATTAGTGTCTTCTCTCTTTTTTTCTTAGTTAGCCTAGCCCAGTGTTTGTCAATTTTGTTAATCTTAAAAAAGAAAGAGCTCTTTGTCACATTAATTTTTTCTATTGTCTTTTTGTTCTCTATTTCATTTAGTTCTGCTCTGATTTTCTTATTTCCTTTCTTCTGCAGACCTTAGGTTTCATTTGTTCTTCTTTTTCTAGTTCTTTAAGGTGTAACATGACACTATTTATTTGGGATTTTTCTTGTTTCTTGATATAGGCCTGTAATGACATAAATTTCCCTGTTAAAACTGCTTTTGCTGCATCCCCAAAATTTTGGTAGGACGTATTTTCATTGTCATTTGTTTCTATGTGTCTTTTGATCGCTCCTCTAATTTCTTCTTTGACCCAGTTTTTCTTTAAAAGTATGTTGTTTAATCTCCATATATTTGTAGGTTTTGTGCTTTCTTTTGCAATTGATATCCAGTTTCAGAGCCTTGTTATCAGAGAATATGCTTGGTATGATTTCAATCTTCCTAAATTTGCTGAGACTCATTTTATGTCCCAATATATGGTTTATCCTTTAGAATGTTCCATGTACACTAGAAAAAAATGTATAATCTGATGTTTTAGGATGAAGTGTTCTATAAATGTCGATTGTGTCTCTTTCATCTAGTGTGTCATTTACGGTGGCAATTTCATTATTTATTTTCTGTTTGGATGATCTATCCATAGCTGTCAATGATGTATTTATGTCCCCTCGTATAATTGTGTTTTGGTCAATTTCTCCCTTTAGTTCTGTTAGTAGTTGCTTGGTATATTTCGGTGCTCGCTGATTGGGGGCATAAATATTGATGACTGTTATGTCTTTTTGCTGTATAATCCCCTTTACCATTATGAAATGTCCATCTTTGCCCCTTGTTACCTTTTTCATCCTGAAGTCAGTTTCATCTGATGTCAGTATAGCTACACCTGATCTTCTCTGGATACCATTTGCTTGGAGTGTCAATTTCCAGCCTTTTTCTTTGAGTCTATGCTTTTCCTTGTAGCTGAGATTCATCTCTTGGAGACAGATATGGTTGGGTTTAGTTTGTTGATCCAATCTGCTACTCTGTGCCTTTTTATTGGTGAGTTCAGCCCATTTACATTTAGGGTGATTATTGATCTGTGAGGATTTCCTATCATTCTATGTTCAGTTTTCTGGTAAGACTGTGTCTCTATTGTTTCTTTGCCTTCTTGCTGTTGTCTATTATTTCTGTGTGGCAGTATTCCACTTTTATTACAATATGTATTTAAGTTCTGGATATTTTTGAGTGGTTACCCTTAAGTTTATGTTAAAGATAGTTTGAGACATCATCAAAATGGCGGGGTGAGGTGAGCCTCTGTAGATCTCCCCTGGAGTTTACAACTAATCGAACAACAGTAGCTCCACAAAAGACTCCCTGCACAGTAGACAGGCAAGACGAGGAGGCCCACTACTGAATTCACCTAAAGGTGGGCGAATCGGGCGAGCGGGGGAGGAGGGAAGGGAGAAGCGTGGAGACGAGGCCGCACCGGCGGGCGCAAGATGCAGACCTATCTCAGTGCTCCGAGCTCGCTGCATCCCGGAACTACTGTAGCTGAGGGAGAGGGAAGAACTCGGACTGCTAGGGCTCTGCTTATGGCCTACAAGGCTGACGGGTCAGCATATAACATGACTTGAACCCAACGCTCATGGCAGAGACCTCGGAGAAAAGACTGAGGGAAGAAGGCTGAAAATGGTGGTTTAAGTCCTCACTGCCAAGCAGAGAACGGAAGCCTTAGGCACTGAGACTAGCCGACCCCTCACTACCCTCCCAGAGCTCGTCAAACCCCCACTGCCCGGTGCTAGAAACGGAACAGTAGCAGTGTCAGATCAAAAGAACAGAATATTTGCTGTTCTGAGAACTGTGGACCACAGACACAAATACGCAGCCCAACTAGTTCCGGCAAAGGGGAGGGAGCTGTGGAAGCAGGACCGGCTGTGGTGGTGGTCGCCGCCATTGCTCTGGGCCACCTCTCACAACTCACCCCACCCCTGGCCCCACCTATCTGGGCAGATCTCTGCAGGAGTAAACAGAACTGCTGAAACACATGGGCTCCGAATCAGGAGCTGGAAAAGCTTTGGAACATCAAAAGCTCTCCGCATACCCACCGGGACACTGCGCCCTGTGACCTAGACGAACTATTAACAGAGGAGAAGCCCGTCTCCCAGGGAATGCCCCCATTGTGTGAGAAGCTGGAATAGTGCAGAGAAAACATAGCACTACCGTGTGGAAGAAGAAAAATAAGCTACAGTTGGAGAAAAACTAAAACATTCTACCAACAAGTACTGGAAAACCAAAAGACCACTTCCTATCAACCTGTTGCAGAAGCCACTCCTGTAGATGTCTAGGAAGAGACATAGTAAACCAGTAATCACCATGAATAACTAAGGCAACAAGATAGCTCAGAAAGAAAGTGAAAAATCTCCAGAGAAGGCACTTAAAGATACAGAAATATGTGACTTAAATGACAGAGAATTCAAGATTGCAGTTCTGAAAAAACTCAACGAGATGCAAGAAAACACAGATAGGTAGTTAAATGAACTCAGAAATACAATCAAAGAACAGCATGAGCATTTTACAAAAGAGATTGAAATCTTAAAAAAGAACCAAATAGAATTTCTGGAGATTAAGAACTCAATAGAAGAAATTAAGAATGAAATAACCAGCTTAGGTAGTAGAGTTGACCAGATGGAGGAAAGATATCAGTGACATCGAAGATAGAAACCTGGAAATTACACAGATGGAAGAATAAAGACTTGAGACTTAAAATAAATGAAAGAACTCTACGAGAACTTTCTGACTCCATCAGAAAGAGCAATATAAGAATAATGGGCATACCAGAAGGAGAAGAAAGAGAGAAGGGAACAGAGAATATATTCGAACAAATTGTCGATGAGAACTTCCCAAATTTGTGGACAGAACTGGACCCTCGAATCCAAGAAGCAAATAGAACACCCAGTTACCTCAATCCCAACAGGCCTTCTCCAAGGCACATTGTATTGAAGCTGTCTAAAATCAACGACAAAGAAAGAATCCTCAAGGCAGCCAGGGAAAAGAAGATGGTAACTTACAAAGGAAAGCCCATTAGATTATCATCAGATTTTTCAGCAGAAACTCTACAAGCCAGGAGGGAGTGGAACCAAATATTCAAACTATTGAAAGAGAGAAATCATGAGCCAAGAATAATATATCCAGCAAAGATATCCTTTAGATATGAAGGAGGAATAAAGACCTTTCCAGACATACATTAGCTGAGGGAATTTTCTAAACCACGACCTGCACTACAAGAAATACTAAAGGAGGCTACTCGACCACCATCAACAGGGACAATTTGTGGCAACCAAAACTAAAAAAGGGGGAGAGAAAAGGCCTGAACCGGAATATGGTAATGGAGAATGTAAGCGTGAGGAAGAAAATGGAATACTCTAAACATCAAACATTCTTTTACATAAACTTAAGGGTAACCACTCAAAAAGAATCCAGGACTGAAATATATACTGTAATAAAAGAAGAAACAGAGGGAAACATCATAGAATACCACCACACAGAAATAATAGACAACAACAAAAAGGCAAAGAAACATGGAGACACAGCCTTACCAGAAAAATAAAGGTAGAATGACAGGAAATCCTCACATATCAATAATCACCCTAAGTGTAAATGGACTGAACTCACCAATATAAAGGCACAGAGTAGCAGATTGGATCAAAAAACTAAACCCAACCATATGCTGTCTCCAAGAGACACATCTCAGCTACAAGGACAAGCATAGACTCAAAGTGAAAGGGTGGAAATTGACACTCCAAGCAAATGGTACCCAGAGAAAATCAGGTGTAGCCATCATGATATCAGATGAAACAGACTTCAAGGTGAAAAAGATAACAAGAGACAAAGATAGACATTTCATAATGGTGAAGGGGACTGTAAAACAAGAAGACATAACAGTCATCAATATTTATGCCCCCAATCAGGGAGCACCGAAATATACCAAGCAACTACTAACTGACCTACAGGGAGAAATTGACCAAAACACAATTATACTAGGGGACTTAAATACATCATTGACAGCTATGGATAGATCATCCAAACAGAAAATAAATAACGAAATAGCAGCCCTAAATGACATTAGATGAAATGGACATAATTGACATTTATAGAGCACTTCATCCTAAAACATCAGGCTATACATTCTTTTCTAGTATACACGGAACATTCTCAAGGATAGACCATATATTGCGACATAAAATCAGTCTCAACGAATTTAAGAAGATTGAAATCATACCAAGCATATTCTCTGATCACAAGGCTTTGAAATTGGATATCAACTGCAAAAAGAAAGTGGGAAAAACACAAACACATGGAGATTAAACAACATACTTTTAAAGAATGACTGGGTCAAAGAAGAAGTTAGAGGAGATATCAAAAGATACATAGAAACAAATGACAATGAAACTACATCCTACCAAAATTTTTGGGATGCAGCAAAAGCAGTTTTACGAGGGAAATTTATCTCATTATAGGACTATCTCAAAAACAAGAAAACTCCCAAATAAATAGCCTCATGTTACACCTAAAGAACTAGAAAAAGAAGAACAAGTAAAACCCAAGATCAGTAGAAGAAAGGAAATAACAAAAATTAGAGCAGAACTAAATGAAATAAAGAACAAAAAGACAATAGAAAAAATTAATGTGACAAAGAGCTGGTTCTTTGAAAAGATTAACAAAATTGACAAACCCTTGGCTAGACTTACTAAGATAAAAAGAGAGACGACACTGATTAACAAAATCAGAAACGTAAAAGGGGAAGTTATCACGGACACCGCAGAAATACAAAGGATCATCCAAGAATACTATGAAGGACTATATGCCACCAAATTGAACAACCTAGAAGAAATGGACAAGTTCTTAGAAACATATAGCCTTCCAAGGCTGAACCATGAAGAACTGGAAAATCTAAACAGACCGATCACCAGTAACGAAATTGAATCAGTCATCCAAAACCTTCCCAAAAGCAAAAGTCCAGGACCAGATGGCTTCACTAGTGAATTCTACCAAACCTTCAAAGAGGATCTAATACCAATCCTGCTCAAACTCTTCCAAAAAATTGAAGAAGAGACAGTACTCCCTAACTCATTTTATGAGCCCCACATTACCCTGATACCAAAACTTGGTAAGGACAACAAAAAAAGAGAAAACTACAGACCAATATCTGTGATGAATACCGATGCAAAAACCCTAAATAAAATTCTAGCAAATCGAATACAACAATGCATTAAAAAGATTATTCATCACAACCAAGTGAGGTTCATCCCCAGGGCACAAGGATGGTTCAACATATGCAAATCCATCAATGTGATACATCACATAAACAAAATAAAGGACAAAAATCATATGATTATATCAATTGATGCAGAAAATCATTTGACAAGATACAACATCCATTTTTGATTAAAACACTTAATAAAATAGGTATAGAAGGAAAATACCTTAACATAATAAAGGCCATATATGACAAGCCCTCTGCTAATCTCATAATTAACGGTGAAAAACTGTCACCATTTGCTCTACATTCAGGAACACGACAGGGCTGTCCCCTATCACTTCTGTTTTTCAGCATAGTGTTGGAAGTCCTTGCCAGAGCAATCAGGCAAGAGAAAGAAATAAAAGGCATCCAAATTGGGAATGAAGCAGTTAAATTATCACTCTTTGCAGATGACATGATGTTATATATAGAAAACCCTAAAGACTCCACCAAAAAGCTGTTAGAAACAATCAACGAATACAGTATAGTTGCTGTCTACAAAATCAATGTACAAAAGTCCATTGCCTTCCTATATACTAACAATGAAATCTCAGAAAAAGAAATACAAAAAACAATTCCTTTTGCAATTGCAGCAAACAGAAGAAAATACCTAGGAATAAACTTAACCAAGGACGTAAAAGACCTATATGCTGAAAACTATAAGACATTTTTGAAAGAAATTGAAGAAGACACAAAGAAATGGAAACACATTCCGTGCTCATGGATTGGAAGAATCAACATAGTTAAAATGGCCATATTACCCAGAGCAATATACAGATTCAATGCAATCCCCATCAAAATCCCAATGGCATTTTTTAAAGAAATAGAACAAAAAATCATCAGATTTGTTTGGAACCACAAAAAACCCCGAATAGCCAAAGCAGTCTTAAGAAAAAAAAAAACAATAATGGAGGTATCACACTTCCTGACTTTGGCTTGTACTACAGGGCTACAATAATCAAAACAGCATGTTATTGGCAGAAAAACAGACACATAGACCAATGGAATAGAATTGAGAACCCAGAAATAAAACCACATAAATATGGACAGATAAGTTTTTACCAAGAAGCTAAAAACATACAATGGAGCAAAGACAGCCTCTTCAATAAATGGTGCTGGGAGAATTGGATAGCCACGTGCAAAAGAATGAAACTGGACTGCTATTTGTCACCATGTACCAAAGTTAATTCAAAATGGATCAAAGACTTAAGCATAAGACCTGACACAATAAACTGCATAGAAGAAAACATAGGTACTAAACTTATGGACCTTGGGTTCAAAGAGCATTTTATGAATTTGATTCCAAAGGCAATGTAAGTAAAAGCTAAAATAAATGAATGGGACTATATGAAAGTTAAAAGCTTCTGCACAGCAAAAGAAACCATCGACAAAATAAAGAGGCCACCAACTGAATGGGAGAAGATTTTTGCAAACAGTGCCTCCGATAAGGGCCTAATATCCAGAATATACAAGGAACTCATGCAACTCAACAACAAAAAAACAAACAAGCCAATTGAAAAATGGGCAGAGGACTTGAAGAGACATTTCTCCAAAGAGGACATACAAATGGCAAATAGACATATGAAAAAATGCTCAACATAACTAATCATCAGAGAAATGCAAATCAGAACCATGATGAGATATCACCTCACCCCAGTCAGAATGGCTATCATCAACAAGACAAATAGTAACAAATGTTGGAGAGGCTGTGGAGAAAAAGGAACCGTCATACACTGTTGGTGGGAATGCAGACTGGTGAAGCGGTTATGGAAAGCAGTGTGGTGGTTCCTCAAAAAATTACGAATAGAATTGCCATATGACCCAGCAATCCCAGTCCGGGGTATCTACCCAAAAATTCGAAAACATTTATAGATAAAGACACATGTGTTCCAATGTTCATTGCAGCTTTGTTTACGGTGGCCAAGACATGGAAACAACCCAAATGTCCTTTGATAAATGAATGGATAAAGAAGTTGTGGTATATATACACAATGGAATACTATTCGGCAGTAAGAAAAGATGATATAGGAACATTTGTGACAACGTGGATGGATCTTGAGAGTGTAATGCTGAGTGAAATAAGTCAGACAGAAAAAGCAGAGAACCATGTGATTTCACTGATATTTGGTCTATAAACCAAAAACAACAAAAGAACAAGACAAACAAATGAGAAACATAAAGTCATAGACACAGACAATAGTTTAGTGCTTACCAGAGGGTAAGGGAGATGGGGGGTGGTAGATGAGGGTAAGGGGGATCAGATATATGGTGATGGAAGGAGAACTGACTCTGGGTGGTGAACACACAATGGGATTTATAGATGATGTAATACAGAATTGTACACCTGAAATCTATGTAATTTTACTAACAAATGTCACCCCAATAAAAAAAAAAAACCACAAAAAAACTGGTGGATGAGCAAAATGCTAAGAAGCGCAAGTGTGGATCAGGTCAGCAACCCTTATTTCCTGAGCTGGAAGACATCATCTGTGAATGGATTGCTGACAGGAGAGGAAAGGCTTTGGTTGTGCGCAGGGCCGATATTCAAGCATTTGCCCTTGCAGTGGCACCACAATTAGAACTATCCCCAGAAGAATTCAAAGCAGCAGAACACTGGCTGGATGGCTTCCTTCAGTGACTTGAACTGTCTCTAAGATTGACTACACTGTTCAAGCTGGAAGATACTGAAGTTATTAAACGTGCACTTGCATTCAAGTTCTTTGTTGATGCCATTGACTTTTATAAATACCAACTCTCCAACATGATTGCTATGGATGAAACTGCAGTGTTTATGGGCCAAAGATCTCAAACGACAATTGGTCAGAGAGGTGCCTCGTCAATCTACATAACCTCTACTGGTCATGACAGAGAGCGTGTTACCTTTATTTTGGCAATTCATCTGCATGGAAAGAAAGCCCCACCTCTGATCATCACTAAGGGAAAGAAAGATAAGGTTGAACGTATTTCAGGCATTTATGATCTTGAAACCGAAAATGTCTGGTGCACACAAACAGTTATAAGGAAGTGGGTTGATTTAATGCTGCCACTTGTTCTGCAAGGTGGCCAAAGAAGTCTGCTAGTCTGGGATTCAGCCAACACTCACTGCGCTAAAGACATGAAGAATTTCCTCACAGGGAGAAGAATAGATCAAATAATGATTCCGGCTGGAATGATCGCCTATCTCTAGACACTTGATATTGCAATAAACAAGACATTCAAGGACCATTTGCCCTTGGAAATCAATGACTACACTGAAAATAGAATGAAGATAAATCAGTGTGGAAACACTGTGAGGCCTCGCCTGCAAGAGATCGTGACTTGGGTGAAGAATTCATGGGATAAAATCACTGACAGCTGTTTTGCCAATGCAATATGAGCAGGCTACATGGACAAGAAGTGCTCATTTAAGGAGAACTCTATTGCTGGACATAAGAGGTTGGGGCCAACTGTTCTACAGTA
Organism: Rhinolophus sinicus; assembly: GCF_057876585.1. Lineage (NCBI taxonomy): Eukaryota > Metazoa > Chordata > Mammalia > Chiroptera > Rhinolophidae > Rhinolophus > Rhinolophus sinicus. The sequence goes on along the minus strand of NC_142507.1, from coordinate 29,646,875 downwards.
AATGGAGTCGCAAGAAATTCAAGCCAGAATTTGAGGTTTAGAGAGTTATGATGATGTTCCAGAAGAAAATGACATGACTGTATTTGAATAAATGTAGATTTTTGTACATGAATAAATGAATAAATTTAGAGTGTTGTACATGAATAAACGTAAAATGTTGTATGTGAAAAAATAAGACATCCCCTGAAAATAAACCCTAATGTGTTTTTTTGGAGCAAAAATTAATATAAGACCTGGTCTTATTTTCAGGGAAATATGGTATCAATAATCACCCTAAATGTAAATGGACTGAACTCATCAACAAAAAGGCACAGAATAGCAGATTGAATAAAAAAACTAAACCCAATCATATGCTGCCTCCAAGAGACACATCTCAGCTACAAGGACAAATATAGACTCAAAATGAAAGGATCGAAATTGACATTCCAAGCAAGGTGTAGCCAACTGATATCAGATGAAACAGACTTCAGGACAAAAAAAGGTAACAAAAGACAAAGATGGACATTTCATAATGATAAAAGGGACTACACAACAAGAATACACACCAGTCATCAACATTTATGCCCCCAACCAGAGAGCACCAAAATATACCAAGCAACTACTAACAGAACTAAAGGGATAAATTGACCAAAACACAATTATACGAGGGGACCTAAATACATCATTGACAGCTATGGATAGATCATCCAAACAGAAAATAAATAATGAAATAGCAGCCCTAAATGACAAATTAGATGAAATGGACATAATTGACATTTATAGAGCACTTCATCCTAAAACATCAGACTATACATTCTTTTCTAGTGTACATGGAACATTCTCAAAGATAGACCATATATTGGGACATAAAACTAGCCTCAGCAAATTTAAGAAGATTGAAGTTATACCAAGCATATTCTCTGATCACAAAGCTTTGAAATTGGATATTAACTACAAAATGAAAGAAGGAAAAAACATAAATATATGGAGATTAAACAACATATTTTTAAAGAATGACTGGGTCAGAGAAGGAAGAAGAGGCGAGATCAAAAGATACATAGAAACAAATGAGAATGAAAATACATCCTACCAAAACTTTGGGGATGCAGCAAAAGCAGTTTTAAGAGGGAAATTTATATCACAATAGGCCTATCTCAAGAAACAAGTAAAATCCCAGAACATAACCTCACGTTACACCTTAAAGAATAGAAAAAGAAGAACAAATGAAACGCAAAGACAGCAGAAGGAAATAATAAAAACCAGAGCAGAACAAAGTGAAATAGAGAAGAAAAAGACAATAGATTAATTAATGCAACACAGAGCTAGTTATTTGAAAAGATTAATAAAATTGACAAACCCTTGTCTAGACTCTCTAAGATAATAAGAGAAAAGACACAAATAAACAAAATCACAAATGAAAGAGGGGAAGTTATCACGGATGTCACAAAAATATGAAGTATCATCCAAGAATACTATGAAGGAGAATATGCCACCAAATTCAATAACCTAGAAGAAATAGACATGTTCTTAGAAACATACAGCTTTCCTAGGGTGAATCAGGAAGAACTGGAAAATCTAAAGAGACCAATTACCAGAAAGGAAATTGAATCAGTCATCCAAAACTTTCCAAGAAGCAAACATCTGGGACCAGATGGCTTCACAAGTGAATTCTACCAAACCTTCAAAGAGGATCTAACACCTGTCCTACTCAAACTCTTCCAAAAAATTGAAGAAGAGACAATATTCTCAAACTCATTTTATGAGGCCAACATTACCCTAATACCAAAACCTGGTAAGGATAACACAAAAAAAGAAAATTGCAGACCAATGTCTCTGATGAATGCAGATGCAAAAATCCTAAACAAAATTCTAGCGAATCGAATGCAACAATGCTTGAAAAACATTATACATCATGACCAAGTGGGGTTCATCCCAGGGGCATAAGGATGGTGCAACATATGCAAATCAATCAATATCATACACCACATACACAAAATAAAGGACAAAAAAAATCATATGATTATATCAGTAGATGCAGACAAAGGATTTGACAAGATATAACATTCATTTAGGATTCAAACACTTAATAAAATAGGTAGAGAAGAAAAATACCTTAACATAATAAAGGCCATCTATGACAAACCCTCAGCTAACATCATAATTAATGGTGAAAAACCAAAGCCCTTTGCTCAACATTCAGGAACAAGACAGGGTTGTCCCCTATCACTTCTGCTGTTCACCATAGTGTTGGATGTGCTAGCCAGAGCAATCAGGCAAGAGAAAGAAATAAAAGGCATCCAAATTGGGAATGAAGAAGTTAAATTGTCACTCTTTGCTGATGAATGATGCTACATGTATAGAGAGCCTTAAAGAATCCAGCAAAAAGCTATTAGAAGCAATAAAAGAATAGTCAATTTGCTGGCTACAATATCAATGTACAAAAGAGCATTGCATTCTTATATGCTAACAATGAAATCTCGAAAATAACAATTCCTTTTGCAATTGTAATAAAGGAATAAAATACCTAGGAATAAACTTAACCAATGATGTGAAAGACCTATATACTGAAAACTAGAAGACATTTTTAAAAGAAATTGAAGAAGACGCAAAGAAATGGAAAGACATTCTGTGTTCATGGATTGGAACAATCAACATAGTTAAAATGGCCATATTACCCAAAGCAATATACAGATTTAATGCAATCCCCATAAATATTCCAATGGCATTTTTTAAAGAAATAGAACAAAAAATCATCACATTTGTTTCGAACCACAAGGACCCCAAATAGCCAATGTAATCCTAAGAAAAAGAACAACGCTGGAGGTATCATACTCCGTGGCTTCAGCTTACACTACAGGGCAACAATAATCAAAACAGTATGGTATTGGCAGAAAAACAGACACACAGACCAATGGAATAGAATTGAGAACCCAGAAATAAACCCACATAAATATGGACAGATAATTTTTGACAAAAAGCCAAAAATGGAGCAAAGACAGCCTCTTCAATAAATGGTGCTGGGATAATTGGAAAGCCACACGCAAAAAAAAAAAAAAAAAAATGAAACTAGACTGTTATCTGTCACCATGTACCAAAATTAATTCAAAATAAATCAAAGACCTAAAGATTAGACCTGAAACAATAAACTGCATTGTAGAAAACATGCATACTAAACTTATGGACATTGGGTTCAAAGAGCATTTTATGAATTTGACTCCAAAGGCAAGGGAAGATAAAGCTAAAATAAATGAATGGGAGTATATCAATCTAAAAACCTTTTGCACAGCAAAGAACCCATCAACAAAATAAAGAGGCAACATTTATCCTTAAAGCTATACGTGCTCCAATGTTCATTGCAGCTTTGTTTATGGTGGCCAAGACATGGAAATAACCAAAATGTCCTTCGATAGATGAATGGATAAAGAAGTTGTGGTATATATACACAATGGAATACTATTCGGCCATAAGAAAAGATAAATAGTACCATTTGTGACAACATGGCTGGATCTTGAGATTATAATGTTAAGTGAAATAAGGCAGACAGAAAAAGTAGAGAACCATATGATTTCACTGATATATGGTATGTAAAACTGAAAATAAAAACAGAACAAGATAAACAAATGAAGAAACAAAAACTCATAGACATAGACAATAGTTTAGTGGTTACCAGAGGGTAAGGGGGAGGAGGTTTGTAGAAGAGGGTAAACGGGGTCAAATATATGGTGTAGCTTACAGAGTTGTACACCTGAAATCTATGTAACTTTACTGACAATTGTCACCCCAATAAACTTTAAATTAAAAAAAAAGAATACCCTCTTGAAAAAGAAACCAAATAAATAAATAAATAAATAAATAAATAAATAAAGTATGACAAGCAATACCTGGCACATAATTCAACATACGCTTCCACCAACACCACTACCATCTTCATCACAGCTACATCTTCATGATCATAATTGTCATCTCACCAGTACCCAGCATAATACCTGGTATATACTGTGTTTCCCCAAAAATAAGACCTATCCGGACAATCAGCTCTTGTGTCTTTTGAAGCAAAAATTAATGTAAGACCCGGTCTTATTTTACTATAAGAACGGGTCTATATAATAATATAATATAATATAATATAATATAATATAATAATATAATATAATATAATACCGCGTCTTATATTAACTTTTGCTCCAAAAGACGCATTAGAGCTGATTGTTTGGCTGGGACTTTTTTTCGGGGAAACAGGGTAGCAGGCTGTCTTGTGGACGGCCTGCGGGTTCTCTGGTCCTGCTCCCCACATAAGAACGCAGGATATGGTGAGGCCAAAAAGAAACACCCACGGAGCCATAGGTAGGGGAGTCATACCACTATGGTCTCACTGGAGGCTGGGTTCACCGGACATGCGACCTGCTGTCCATTTTTCTGCCAACCGATCGATGACTCTCCTCCACTCTCCTCGACTCTGCTCCTCTACTCTCCTCAGCTCTCCTCGGTAGCCGCAGCAGTTATATTAGCGGCTAATTGGCTAACTGGCTACAGCTGACGGCCAATCAGCCACAGCTGACGGCCATCTACTACCCGAGCCAGCACCTTTCCACATGAGGCCGAGAGCCTGTAAACTACTTTCTGGGGTTCTGTCCCCACACAGGCACTCAAACGTCAAATTGACTTGAGTTCCAAAAAAATATATAATAATTGTTTCTTTAACATCAAATGAGCACAGACATCTTATTACTCATTTACAGACTTATATATCTATATAGACAGGAATTGCAATGACAATGACTAAGTTTGCATATAATGATTTCATTTTGTTTAAAGGTAATAAAAATGGAAAATTTTCAAATTGGTTAATTTAGCATAAAACAAAATGAGAGGCACCACTAGAGGGAGCTCTGTTCAAGGGTTGGCAACAATAATGATGCCATTAGTACAGGATTTTTTTTTTAATTAAAATTTATTGGGGTGACAATGGTTAGTAAAATTACATAGGTTTCAAGTGTACAATTCTGTAATACGTCATCTATATACCACATGTGTGTTCACCACCCATAGTCAGTTCTTCTATCACCATACAGAGGGTGCCAAAAAAAATGTATACACATTTTAAAAAAGGAAAAAGCTGTATTAATTGTAATACTCAATACATACCAATAACAAAAGATGAATACAAGTCATGTTTCACTTCTGCAATTACAAGAGATGCTGAAAGTGGTTACCATCAGCATCCAGACACTTCAGATTATGGCAAACTACTGCTTTAGTATAGATAACGTCTCTTAAAATGTGTATACATTTTTTTGGCATCCCCGGTATATTTGGCCCCATTTATCTTCATCTCCCACTCCCCTTCCCCCTTACCCTCTGATAACCACTAAACTATTGTCTGTGTCTATGAGTTTTTCTTTCTTTGTTTGTCTTGTTCCTTTGTTGGTTTCAGTTTTATATCCTACATATCAGTGAAATCATATGTTTCTCGACTTTTTATGTGTGGCTTATTTCGCTTACTAGCATAATAATCTCAATAAATTAAAAAAAAGATTATCATCGATTTTGAGTAAAAATTTCTTTAGAGCTTACTGAAATCATTCAGCTTCTGGAAGGATCATTCATGAAAAAAACAACAGAGACTTATTCAAAACTAATTAGAAAAAAAATAGAGGAAGTAAAAATATTTTCAGGACTTTAGAGAGAAACTCACTCTTCCGACTCTCTAGGAGAGTAAAGGCCCAGCAGTGGTTTAGTCCCTGCTAGACAACGAAGTTACCTGTGTCTTTGCTCCTGTGCTGTATAGGCTAGTGGTCCGTCCCATGGCAGCAGCACTTGGTATGCAGAAGAAAAATGAAGAAATCACGTTGCTGAGACCATGAGCCAAAAATTCCTATAAGATTGATAATAGGAGGCTATATCATTTCTTAATAACAACTTTCAGAGAACACAGGTGCAACTTGTCAAAGAATGAGATTTGTTTGTATTCAATTTCTGTTATCTCCACTAGTTATGATTTAACCATTGTAAAACAAAACAAAACAAAAAGTATTTATTGAGTGTTCACAATGAGCCAGAAACCGTCCCAAGCACTTTACTCATTTAATCCTCATAAAAACCTTATAGGAAAGTACAAGTTATTTATTGTCTCTGTTGCCAATTTCTCTCCTATCTTTTAAATCACTATAATCAAGGCTTTTGTTCCTTCCATTCAATGACCTCCACAATGATAAATTCCTATCTTACTTGGCCTAAAAGCAGCATTTGACACAATCTCTCACTTCCTCCTCCTTAAGTGCTCCTTCTAGTTCCTTCTAGGACCTGACACCCACCTGGTTTCCTCCTACCTCCTTGGCCACACTTCTCAATTTCTTTTGTAGTTCCTTGTCATATAACCAATCACAAATATCTATATCATAGCTACCCAAATACACACTGACAACTCCAAAACTATATCTCCAGCCTTCTGAACTTCAGACTTATATAGCCAACTTGCTACTCACTCATGTCCATTTGGATAGCTAACAGGTATCCCAAACATAATTGGATCTACTATCCCAACCTGGTCCTTCCACATTCTTCCCCATCTCAAGTTCCAAATGCTTGGGCCAAAAGTTTCACAGCTACTACAGTCATGTGCCTCATAATGACATTATAGTTAATGACAGACCACATATGAGGTCTGACAATTATGTTTGCAAACTTTCTGCTGTGCACTTACATTGGCAGCACTGTACAAACAGCTTGGTAAGGGTTTCATAACCTCAGTATATCAGTGTCTCATCACTGTGTTCCTGTCAATGTGTGGTTGTGTCTTGCTGAGTGGCATTCATTATTGTTTTGCATGTTTTTGTGTGCCATCCCAAGAATGTCTGAGCTTGAATTAGAGCAATAAACAAACATTAAATTTCTTGTTAAACTTGGCAAGACTGGAAGTGAAATCAGGAACATGTTAGTCCAAGTTTATGGGGATAATATCATGAAGAAAATAGCAATGTACAAATGGATTAAACGTTTTTTTGAGGTGAGAGAACACACCACTGATGAAGAGAAATCAGGGCAGCGAGTAACAAGCAGAACTGATGAAAACATTGCAAAAATTCATTGAATGGTGCATCAAAACCATCAGCTGACTGTGAAAAGCATAACAGATTAAGTAAACATAAATAGAGAAACAGGAAAATTTTAACTGAAAATCTTGGCATGAGAAAGGTGTTTGCATAAATTGTCCCGAAGGAGCTCATCGATGAACAAAAGCAAAGGAGAGCTGAAGTTTGCCAAGGCCTTTTGATGATGTTTTGGGCCATGTTATCACTGGTGATGAAACATGGGTGTACCAATACAACCCTGAAACAAATTGTCAAAGTGCACAATGGAAATCAGCCAACTCTCCATGACCAAAAAAAGTTCTGTCAGTCCAAATGAAGAGTCAAAAATAATGTTGCTAACATTTTTTGATATCAGAGGGATTATTCATTATGAATTTGTACCAACTGGGCAAACAGTTAACCAAATTTACTATTTGGAAGTGCTGAAAAGGCTGCGTAAAAAAGTTAGATGAAAACGACCTGAACTTTTTGTTAACAATTCATGGCTATTGCATCATGACAATGCACCAGCTCACACAGCACTGTCTGTGAGAGTTTTTAGCCAGTAAACAAATAACTGTATTGGAACACGCTCCCTACTCACCTGAGCTATCCCCCAATGACTTCTTCCTTTACCTGAAGATAAAGGAAATATTGAAAGGAATATATTTTGATGACATCAGCACATCAAGTATAATATGATGACAGCTCTGATAGCCATTCCAGAAAAAGAGTTCCAAAATTGCTTTGAAGGGTGGACTAGGTGCTGGCATTGGTGTATAGCTTCCCAAAGGGAGTACTTCGAAGGTGACTGTAGTGATATTCAGCAGTGAGATATGTAGCACGTTTTCTAGAATGAGTTCACAAACTTAATTGTTATACCTCATATATGAGAGTGGTCCCATAGGATTATAATAGAGCTGAAAATTCCTATCACCTAGTGACATCATAGGCATTATAACATTGTAGTGCAACATATTACATTTGTTGTGATGCTGGTGTAAATGAATCTACTGCACTGCCAGTCATATAAAAGTATACAGCATATACAGTTATGTACATTATGTATTACCTGATAATAATTATAAATAACTATGTTCCCCACTTATGTATTCACTATACTATACCTTTTATCATTATTTTAGCATGTACTCTTTCTGCTTATTAAAAACCTTTTGCTATAAAATAGTACACCCTTTGATGCTTGTAAGCAGCCTCATACATCTTGTGTTTACCATGTCTCTTGATTGTGTTATTATATCTTGTGCTTGATTTAAAATCACATGTTGTTTTATATAGTAATATGCTATACAGGTTTGTAGCCTGGGAGCAATAAGCTGTACCATATAGCCTAGGTGTGCAGTAGGCTATACTATCTAGCTTTGTATAAGTACACTCTGTCATGCTTGTACAATGACAAAATTTCCTAGCAATGCATTTCTTAGAATGTATCCCTGTTGTTAAGCAACACATGACAGTATTATTGACCCCTTCCCTTTCTCCCAGACTGTATCCACATTCAATTCAGAATCAGTCCACTTCTCATCTCCTCAATTGCTACATCCTGGTCCAAGTCATCGAATTTCACCTGGATTATTGCAAAAAGCTCCTAATGTTTTCCTGCCTCTCCTGTTGCCAGTAAACAACAGACAAATATCTCAGCTCTTGCAGAACTGGTATTCTAGTGAGGAAATGCTGACAATAAGCAAGGTTAATACAGAAAGTAAAGCAGGGGAGGGAGTGGAAAATCTTGAGTTTAGGACTTTAGCTTACCAATGAAAGCCTCCTTGAGAAGGGAACATTTATTTGAATAAAGGAGGCATGCAGATATCTGGAAGTGGGGGGGATACAGTTCCTGAAAAAGGAAAGGGCAAGTACAAATATCCTGAGCCAGAAACATGAGTAGTGGGTTCAAGGAAAAGCAAGGCAACAAGTGTGGCTAGAACAGAGTGTAAAAGGGATATGAGATCAGAGAGAAAAAGGGATGGTGGCCTTACATGGGCCTTACATGGTAAACCTTGGTAAACAGGTTATTCATGAGTATGAGGGGAAGCCACTGGGAGGTTCTGAGATGAAGAGAGAAATGGTCTGTGTTATTCACTCTTATATCCGCTGTTCTTAGACCGGTGTCTAGTACATTAGTAGTAGTCAATACACATCTGTTGAATAAATAACTTTGCTTTTTTACCAATGACAAAACTGGGGTACAGAAACAATTAAGGGCACATAGTATCAGAGTGAGATTTAAACACAGGTAATTTGGCATTTTTAACCAGTATTCTGCAGCTGTCTCTGCAGACTGACAGGAATATATGGCCACAGGACTTAAAACAAGATACTGGCAGAATTATGATCAACGTTATCTTCATCCATTGGTATTATTCTAAAAATAGACTCTCACATCCTTTAGTGTTTTTACTAAGAAGAATAATACTAGTATTATTTGTACTTTAGAATCTATAATTTTTAAAAGTAAGTATGCAATGATAAATATATTTAGATTCTTTCATAAAAGCAAACTAAAAAGAATACTAAGATGTCCCTCTTCCTAAAAATAAATGAAAATTGTAAACCAACCCATGAAGTCCAGATTTTCAGCTTTTTCTAAATGATTTAGAGATTTTTCTTTTGTTTCCTTACACCCATTCTTGCTATACACTTAGGAAAATTATATTTTTCATAAATTCAGCATTTTTAGGACCTGGGAATGCACAGTACAATGATACAACAGCTGTGGAGAGGGGCTGGGGTATACTCCACCTGGTTGTCATCAATTGAATATTTGAATTTTTTGGCAGATCCTTGAGCAAGAGCCAGTGAGGCCACATAGCCTACAAGTGCCACTCCAAAGGCTTCTGTGATTATTGCAGAGAGGACATTCATTGAGGGAGCTTTAGGTGGAGGAATTCTGTGGAATGAAATACCATAGTGAAGGAATCAATTTTCATGTAATTTTTATAACAACTTGCAATGAATTCAACTATGATAATGACTCTACTTTTACGTTGAATAACCAAGCAGCCTTGCCATTTGAAGTCCATTCTTTTTAACATTATTTAGCAGAAAAGCAAAATCACAAAGAACACCACAGGGAAAACTCTATGCATGTCATTTACACCCAGGGAATTCAGTTTACATTACAGGAATTCTAACTAGACAAAAATGTCCTGTATCAGAACAAAAGCATATATGGAGCATACTTTCATTTGAATCTTTCCAAATATTTATTTGGCTGGCATTAGGGACGGTATTCCCTGCCTTGAATACCATAGTGCTTTATGCAAACACTAGTTTACTGTGAGCTACAATTCTTGAGTTAATCCCTAAATTTGCATTGAGTTCATAATCTTAATTATGTTTTTAACTTTCAAGCACACTTACTATGAATCATGTATGTTAAGAAAAAGGTGTATAAAGGCTCCATCTATCCTCTGTTGCAAAATATAGGACCACAGTTAACCATTTCTCAGTTTTAAAGAACTATTTAAAATATTTTTTTCAACTTATACCTACCCATTGTCTTGTTGTCTTTTGAAAACCACTTGAGCCAAGCATGGTATCATCATTTATTTATCCCAGTGATTCTTTGGGAGAACTTACTTTGTCTCAAAAAAAAGCAAAACAAAAACAAAACAAAACTTCCCCTGTGGCAAAATTAGTAGAAAAGGAAAGAGAATTCACGCTGACTTAATATCTAGTATATAAGTAGAATGCTCAGCGCTTTAATAGTATTAGCTACATGGAGAAGAAACCATTTTGAGAAAGGTTAGGTAATGTATCCAAATCACAGAATGAATGGTAGAACTGGGATTCAATCTCAGCTCCATCTAATTTCATTGCTACCCTCTTTCTTTGATTTCTTAAAAGGCTGGGTCTGGAAAAGCCACTCAAAATAAAGGACAATTAGAATGGATAGAAGAGATGCATGATTTTTTTACCCACTTGCTAAAGTTCACTACCAAACAAACTGATTTGTATAATTAGAGGCCCTAAAATATATGTTATACAAAAGTGCTACCATTTGAAAGTATAAAAACTTTTGTTTCATGAAAATTGATCTTGCCTAATTATTAATAACAATCAACTGATCTAGAAAGAAAGAATAAACTGACTTTTTTTTTAAATTTTATTTTATTAAATTTATTGGGGTGACAATTGTTAGTAAAATTACATAGATTTCAGGTGTACAATTCTGTATTACATCATCTATAAATCCCATTGTGTGTTCATCACCCAGAGTAAAGGTGGAAATGTAGATAACCCTTTAGAAAACACAAGTTGATTCAGATAATCACCATTAGTCTGTAACTGCATAAAGGCTGAAGATTCTTTTTAATTATCTTTTTAATCTCTGAAATTTTTCTACTCTTCCTTCATTCTAATGTAGTTAGAAACAAAAATTTTGGACTACAAGATTGAAATACAGAAGACTCAGAAACTATAACTTTGCCCCAAATTTATAAATATTGGTGTATATGTAGCCCATCAGAAGGAAATAACCACCTTGTCCCATAGATGTCTTTGTTTTCTTTTAGGCTATATTTGGAACAACGTTTTGTCCTTTTAGGGTGAACACTTCTTGTTAACCTTCCTCTTGGTTTCCAGAGAAAGGCTTTAAGACAGGTAGCGACCAATGCCCTCTTCTCCAGTCTACGCTGTCCCTCACCATTATATACTACCCAGGCCTACGGTTTACTGTTTCAGATAATGCTTGTGTACATAAGTATATGTGAGTGGAATGGAGAAGACTCAATTCCACAGCATGACTCTAATTTGGAAATTGAATGCCCTCCATTTATTTTCCAAATATCATTGTCAATAATTTCCAAGTTTTTTACCTGAAGCAATGATGTATAATATATTTATTAACTTTCCTAGTTATAGGTAAGCAGTCTAAGAAGTTACTGTTTTTTCTATATGCATAGTTTGTTTTTATTATTTAAAATAGACATTAATTAGAATTTGTTCCCTACGTGGACTTTAAAAGAATAAAATCCATACCACCTACCAACGGTCCCTTCCACCTTCAAAAACAAACAAACAAACAAATAAGAAAAATGACTATATTACCCTTTTGGAATATGACCAACTACTTCTAATCCATATGTGTTTTCCATGTTGGTACAATAGCAAGCGAATGATGCAGCAATAATCTGGTGGTTCCATTTGAAAAAAGAAAAAGAAAATTATTACTAGCCTTTCAAACTTCTTTTTAAAAACTATTTTTAAAAGTAAATATTGTTCATGATCATCAAGAGTAATGTAGTATTTGTACAGATTTTTAAAAACTAAGAAATTTAAAAATAAAAAAAATCCCTCTGAAATTTGAGAGCACTTTATTTGCAGACTCAAAAATTAAATGGCTTTCCCATAATATGATTTTTGTTTGTTTTTTTAATAGCCTACCCTGGGACAACCCAATTATGTCTAATTTTGAAGGGGAGCAAAACACAGACTATAGGTATATGTGTGTGTGTGTGTGTGTGTGTGTGTGTGTGTGTGTGTTTGTGTGTAAGACATCACAATCAACCTAAACACTTGTCTTTTGTGACATGAAGGGATGCTTTATAAAATAGCATGTTTTGAGATATTGCATCAATGTTCCTAATATAGGTTAGTAATTAATAATGATTTATAGTTTCCTTGCATATTTTTAAATTTTGAGCTTTTACTATTTCTTGAAGTAAAATATACTCCAGAGAGTCTCAGGTACCCTACACTCTGTTATATGGTATGATAGATGACATATGACATATGACAAGCAAGAGTAAGTGTTCTCTGCTTATATCCATGATCACCTTTAAATGCATGTTCAGAACCCAGGTCAGCCTTTGTTTTACCAGCCGTGCCACCTAATGTTTTCCATTTATTTTCATAATCCCTTTTCATTCTTCTGATAATTTTAATAGGTACTGGAAATTTCACATGGTTATAGTATCAATTTGATATCAGTTTAGAATTATTTACACAAAGTATGATACAAAAATACAGTGAATGTTTAAATCAAAAAAATTATTACAGTAAAAGACACACTGCCATTAATCCCCTCAAAATACTCCCCCCTCATTTCAAATACACTTATCCCATCATTCTTGCCACTTTCTGAAGCAGTTCTGGAAGTCCTGTTTTATCAGTGTCTTTAGTTGCACTGTTGTGGCTGACTCAATGTCCTTAATCAATTCAAAACATTTACCTTTCATGGTTACTTTAACTTTGGGGAAGAGCCAGAAGTTGCACAGTTCCAGATCTGATGAATAAAGTGAAGGAGGACATACTGTAATGTTTTTACTTGACAGAAATTGCCAAACCAGAAGTGATGTGTGACATGGAGCCTTTCTGTTGTGATCGAGAAACACAGTGAATGCTGCTGCCAAGTGCCATCCAATGGAAGGGCAGGGATCTTCAATATGAGAAACGGTGCGTGGAACCTTAGTAACAGTGTGTGACAAGTTTCAACTTGTTTGGTGCAGTCAGTTGGGTGTGAGCTAGGGTTGAGAGAAGGTGTACTTTAAAGTGTGCCATAAATCATCCACCTTCACGATGACACTGTGTGTCACACATAGCTTCTGGTATATGGCAATTTCTGTCAAATAAAAATGTAACGGTGTATTCTCATCCACCTTATTCACCAGATCTGGCACAGTGAGATTCCTGGCTCTTCCCCAAACTCAAAGTGATTCAGGACATCGAGGCAGCCATGACAGTGCAACTAAAGACACTCATGAAAGAGGACTTCCAGAACTGCTTCAGAAAGTGGCAAGAACGATGGGATAAGTGTGTTCAAAGTGATGGGGAGTATTTTGACGGGGATTAATGGCAATGTGTCTTCTACTGTAATCATTTTTTAGTTTAAACATTCACCATATTTTTTAATCACACTTCATCTGCTACATTTTTGTTAAAAAGAGACACCCCAATTTTCTATTTAAAGTACAAATTTGGCATATCTGTGGCCAGAAAAATCATATAGCAAAATCACACTAGCAAAATAAGGAGTATCTAATTATTAATACCCTACTTATAAATATTGTGATATAATGGTATTTTCTAAATGAGATAGTAGTAGTTAAAAATACAGATGATTAGCTTAGAATTAGAAGTATTAACATATTCAAAAATTCCTAAGCCAATTAATAAATTTAATTGCTAATAATTTTCATGAAATGTTTATATCAGGTCAGAGAATACTGTGAACTATAAAGTAAAATGTACTATAGCCACAAGATCCTCCATTGTTATTGAAAATGGAAGCATACATGATGTTCAATACACATAACCAATATTAAAATTAAGCAACCTAAGCCACTGAATTGGACTTTCAGACAGGATCTTACTTCCTCACTATATTTCTTTAACGTAATTAAACTTCCTTTATCAGTCCATTTATTGGTCTGTCTTCGATATTATATGTGTATATAAGGCTAGAACTACCTTAGACCTGTGTAAGACAGGAACCTGTCCCAGGCAGGCTTTATGGTTTAGAGGGCTCTATTCTGGCCCTTCTCTGTTTTTGAGCCCTTCTCATTGGATTGGAGCTTTGTGAGGGCAAATGCCCAACTCAAACCTGTACCCTTCTTTCTGAACCCCACTCTGGATAATCAGGAATATATAATTTCCTGCCCAAATGTCCCCAAACCTGTTTCCAGAGTATATTCCCCAGGTCTATCCTCCCACTGTGATCCAAGGGAAGACTAAGGAACAGGTGTGGTGGTAGAAGAGTGAAGAGGTGTTTGGAGCCTATATAGTGGAGCAAGGATAGATGATAGATAGATGATAGATAGATAGATAGATAGATAGATAGATAGATAGATTGATAGATAGATAGATAGATAATATAAATACAGATATAGATATATAGATATACATCAATTACCTTGTAGGTGGGATAGAGCTGGAGTAGGAAGAGAAGGGGCAGACCAAGGGGCTGGCTCCCCCCATGCTGCCATATTCTGGCAGAACTTAAAGGATCAGGTGAATTCTTTATTCTAACTTGACTTTCAAGGTAATCATTAAGGTGTTTTAGTCAAGATAGGGAAGGAGAACCTGTTTTATTTAACATTTTGAAGTGTAACTTTTAAGTTATAGTTTGCCTTGGGTCTTGCAAATATTAAGGACAACACTGTGTAAAGATTACCTTATATTTTTTAATAAGGATAATTCTTATTGTTTTTGCATTGAATAAGCAACTGTTTTAATACTAGCTCAAGGTTCTTCTTCCCTGAGTTTATTTTCAATTCTGGTTTCATGAAACTTATGTAATAAAGCTTCCAAACATATAATAAGAATTTCTTAATGCCTACAGGACTTTGGAGTAAAATAAAATGGTTCACAGTTGTTGCTGCAATAACTACCAATAATCATAGTACCTTCCAGTTTAATGTCTTATTTGAAATAGAAAAACACACGTAATATAGATCACATGTGTCAAACATATCTCCACAAATTATCAAGAGTATAGAATCATCCAATGCCTAATTATGGAAAGAAGCCATCCATCTTAGTTCTACACAAATAAGTCATATCCCTTAGAGACAGTTTTTAATGTGGTAACCTTATACATTTACATAAACTTACATCATTTAAGCATCATAAAGGAATATTTCAATAAGTGAAATTATTTAGACATGACTTTTCATATACATGTATAAACCAAAGACCATTAAAAAATACTAAAGCCAACTAATGATAAGTTAGTAGACTGCGGTTGTGTTAACATTTCCTTTCCAATTTAAGGCTTTTAATTAAGAGTTCTCAGTAGAAGCTCTTGAAATTTCAAAATGTATGTTTTAATGTCATAAACCTTTATGGAGCAAAATATAACTTATTGCTTTGCCAAGTACAACAACAACAACAACAAAAATATCTTAGAGTACCAACCCTGGCCAGTGAAAATTATGAGTAGCCTTTCTTTTTTTTTTTTTTTTTTTTTGAGTAGCCTTTCAATAAAGCAAAATTAGGTCAGGGAAAAAGTGTTAATAGATCTGCCAATCATTAATGGGCATTTGTAAATTAATAATATTTCTATGCATATCATACAGATGCCAAATCAATACAATGTGCTATGATTTTGTTATTGCTTTAGGGAAAATCATGACAGAGATCTTTTGATTTTCACCCTTAGAAATGTCTCCATAATCAAAATCTTAGTTTATATGTTTTCTTATTTATGTAAAAAAAAATTACAAGCATATGAGAAATGGTGTGTAAATGGAAAACATGTGTGCCTCCTTTTCAAAATTATTGACTCAAAATGTTTCCTGTTCTTGCATTAATGTATAGTCACACAAATTAGCCCTCTTTTTTTTAGGTTTCTTTTTTATATATATTAAAGTTCATTGGGGCGACAATTGTTAGTAAAGTTACATAGATTTCAGGTATACAATTCTGTAATACATCATGTATATATCACATTGTGTGTTCACCACCCAGAGTCAGTTTTCTTTTCATCAACATATATTGTACCCCTTTACCCTCATCTACCATCCCCTACACCCTTACCCTCTGGTAACCACTAAACTATTTTCTATGTCTATGAGTTTTTGTTTCTTTGTTTGTCTTGTTTCTTCAGTTTTATATTCCATATATCAGTGAAATCATATGGTTCTCAACTTTTTCTGTCTGACCTATTTCGCTCAGCATAGTAATCTCAAGATCCATCCATGTTGTCGCAAAAGGTACTATTTTATCTTTTTTTGTGGCACAATAGTATTCCATTGTGTATATATACCACAACTTCTTTATACAATCGTCTATCGAAGGGCACTTTGGTTTCCATGTCTTGGCCACTGTAAATAAAGCTGCAATGAACATTGGAGCACATATATCTTTACGGATAAATGTTTTCAGATTTTTTGGATAGATACCTAGGAGACGATTGCTGGGTCATATGGTAATTCTATTCTTAGTTTTTTGAGGGACCTCCACACTGCCTTCCATAGAGGCTGCACCAGTCTGCATTCCCACCAAGAGTATATGAGGGTTCCTTTTTCTCCACAGCCTCTCCAACACTTGTTATTTGTCTTGTTGATGATAGCTATTCTAACTGATGTGAGGTGATATCTCATTGTGGTTTTTATTTGAATTTCTCTGATGATTAGTGATGTTGAACATTTTTTCATATGTCTATTAGCCATTTGTGTATCTTTGGAGAAATGTCTAATCAGGTCCTCTGCCCATTTTTTAATTGGATTGTTTGTTTTTTTTGGTGTTGAGTGGTATGAGTTCCTTATATATTTTGGATATTAGCCCCTTATTGGAGGTGTTGTTTTTCAAAATCTTGCTCTATAAATGTCAATTATGTCCATTTCACCTAATGTGTCATTTAGGGCTGCTGTTTCTTTATTCATTTTCTGTTTGGATGATCTATCCATAGCTGTCAATGATGTATTTAAGTCCCCTAGTATAATTGTGTTTTGGTCAATTTCTCCCTTTAGTTCAGTTAGTAGTTGCTTGATATATTTCGGTGCTCCCTGATTGGGGGCATAAATATTGATGATTGTTATGTCTTCTTGTTGTATAGTCCCCTTTACCATTATGAAATGTCCATCTTTGTCTTTTGTTACCTTTTTTATCCTGAAGTCTGTTTCATCTGATATTAGTATAGCTACAATACCATTTACTTGGAGTGTCAGTTTTCACCCTTTCACTTTGAATCTGCATTTGTCCTTGTATCTGAGATGTGTCTCTTGGAGGCAGCATATGGTTGGGTTTAGTTTTTTGATCCAACCTCCTACTCTGTGCCTTTTTATTGGTGAGTTCAGTCCACTTATATTTAGGGTGCTTATTGATATATGAGAATTTCCTATCTCTGGTTTTCTGGTAGGCTGGTGTCTCTATTGTTTCTTTGCCTTTTTGTTGCTGTCTTTTATTTCAGTGTGGTGGTATTCTATGACTTCTCCCTGTATTTCCTCTTTTTTTATGTTATATATTTCAATTCTGGATTTTTTTGAGTAGTTACTATTAAGTTAATGTAAAAGAAAGTTTCATATTTAGAGTATTCCACTTTCTTCAGTATGCTTACTCTCTCCATTCTCTTGTGCCGGTCCAGACCTTTGCTGTCTCCCCTTTTCTATTTTTGTTGTCACATATTATCCCTATTTATGCTGTGAGTTGATTTCTACACTGCAGTAGCAAGTTGTCTTTTTCCTCTTTTTTTAAAGTGGTTTTTCTTTTCCTTCTTTACCCTGTATGTGATGTTTACGTGCATAGTGTCTTATTTGGTGTAGGGGTTGCCATTTCCTACTTCTGTCTCTCCCTAATACTACTCATGGTTTTGTATTCTTTTGCTTTTTTGTTGCTGGACAAATAGCTTCCTTTAGTATTTCTTGTAATGCAGGTCATGTGTTAGAAAATTCCCTCAGCTTCTGTATGTCTGGAAAGGTCTTTATTCCTCCTTCATATCTAAAGGACATCTTTGCTGGATATATTATTCTTGGCTCATAATTTCTCTCTTTCAATAGTTTGAATATTTGATTCCACTCCCTCCTGACTTGTAGAGTTTCTGCTGAAAAATCTGATGGTAATCTAATGGGTTTTCCTTTGTAGATTACCATCTTCTTTTCCCTGGCTGCCTTGAAGATTCTTTCTTTGTTTAATTTTTGACAGTTTCAATACAATTTGCTGTGGAGAAGGCCTGTTGGCATTGAGGTCATTTGGTGTTCTATTTGCTTCTTAGATGTGAGGATCCAGTTCTTTCCGCAAGTTTGGGAAGTTCTCGTTGACTATTTGTTTGAATACTCTCTCCGTTCTCTTCTCCCTTTCTTCTCCTTCTGGTATGCCTATTGTTATTATATTGCTTTTTCTGAGGAAGTCAGGAAGTTATTGTAGAGTTCTTTCATTTCTTTTAAGTTTTATAGCTCTCTCTTCTCTTATCCTGTCTTTTCCAGATTTGTCTCTTTGATATCATTGACTCTTTCCTCCAGCTGGTCAACTCTGTTACCTAAGCTGGCTATTTCATTCTTCATTTCCTTTAATGAGTTCTTAATCTCCAGAGTTTCTATTTGGTTCTTCTTAAAATTTTCAGTCTCTTTCAGAAAATGTTCATTTTTTTCTTTGATTGTGTTTCTGATTTCATTAAACTGCCTGTCTGTGCTTTCTTGCATCTCATTGCATTTTTTAAGAACTGCAATCTTGAATTATCTGTCATTTAGTCCCATATTTCCATAACTTTAAGTTCATTTTCTGGAGACGTTTCATTTTCTTTCTGAGCTGCTTTGTTACCTTGATTATTCATAATAATGAACTATTATTTCTCTTTTTAGGCATCTACAGGAGTGGGTTCTGCAACACGTTGATAGGAAGAAGTCTTTCTTTTGTTTTCCAGTAGGTGTTTGTAGAATGTTTTATTTTCTCTCCAGTTGCAGACTTTTATTCTCTCTCACGCTGTAGTGTTATATTTTTTCTGCACTGTCTGGCTTCTCACACAATGGGGGGATTCCCTGGAAGGCCGGCTTCTCCTCTGTGAACAGGTTGCCTGGGTCATAGTGCACTGCTTCCATGGAGGAATGTGGAGAGCTTCTGAAGTTCTAAAGCTCTTCCTGCACAAGTTTCAGAGCCTGTGTATGTCAGCGGCTCTGTTTACTCCTGCAGGGATCTTCCCAGATCGGTGGGGACAGGTGCTGGGTCGGTTGTGAGAGGTGGCCCAGAGCAATGGCAGTGACCACCAGCACAGCCCATCTTGCACCCAAGGCTCCCTCCCCTTCGCCGTAACTAGTTGGGCTGCAAGTCCGTGGCTGTAGTTCTCAGAACTGCAAATATTCTGTTCTTTTGATCTGACACTGCTATCATGCCATTTCTAGCACTGGGCAGGTGGGGGTGGTGTGAGCTCTGTGAGGGTAGAGAAGGGTTGGCTAGGCTCTGTGCCTAAGCCTTCCATCCTCTGCTTGGCAGTGAGGGCTTAAACTGGAGTTTTCACCCTTCTCCCCTCAGTCTTTGCTCCGAGGTCTCTGCCCTGAGTGTTGGGTTCAACCGTGTTATGTATTTATCCTTCAGGAGGACTGTGGGCCATAACTGGAGCACTAGCAGTCCAAATTCTTCCCTCTCTGTTGGCTGTGGTAGGTAGTTCCGGATTGCAGGGAGCTTGGAGCTTCAAGCTCCAGTACGCACCTATACCCGTGTGGCCTGCGTCTCCACATTTTTCCCATCCCTCCTCCCCTGCTCACCCAATTTGCCCACCTTTTGTTGACTACAGTTGTGCATCTCTTTGTCTTGCCTATCTGTTGCTCAGGGAGTCCTTTGTGGAATTATAGTTGTTCAATTTGTTGTGAATTACAGGGGATATTTCAAGAGGCTCACCTCAGGCTGCCATTTTATGACATAATCTAGCATGTGATTTTTAGCACTTTTTTTAAAATTAAAGTTTATTGGGATTACAATTACAGAATTGTACACCAAATTAGCCCTCTTTTATTGAGAGATCAGAGTAACTGTGGGTTACTGTAGACAATATAGTGAATCTCGGCATGCCATTTTGCAACTGGCAAACATAAAGCCAAACGTAAATGTTGATTTCATACTTACCAAAATTAAATCAACAGGAAGAACAACTTTAATTTTCCTTTTAAATTTTTCGTTCAACTCTTTAACCAGAACAAGTACCACAATGCTCAGCAAGGATAAAAGCAGTGCTTCCAGTTGAACAGACTTGATGTTTTCAAAGACATATGCATAGATCTACAGTGATAAGAAAAAAATACAAACAAAAGTCAGGGTCTCCCATAATATAACAACATTGAAATCTGGTCCCAGATGAAGTCAGTGATGTTTTGTGAAAACTAATTAATGGTTGTAGGGTGGAAAGGTGGGGTGTAGAAGGGTGGTTAGTGCAAAGCTCTAATTCATTTGCGTGTACAAATGAATACCCTGATTCTTCCATCAAACTCAGGGTTTGCTCCTTTTTACATAAGGACAGTACTAGAGAGAATGATTCTTCTCCTTCCCAGCTACTTCAATGGGCAAAGATGCTAAAACTTATTAGTTACATGTAGAATCACCATTAAATGCAATGAGAAGACTATAGGCTCACTAGAACCCCAACATTCTCCCTCAAATCCCAGATTCAAATGTACACATGTATAAGCCACACAAATGTACACACACAAAGGAATTAAGTGATGGTATTTAACTAATATTCGACTTAATGTAAAATATTACTATGTTCTTAGTGATTCAGTATTTTATTTATTTGTTTATTACCACATACTTTATGCCAAACATTATGCTTGGTTCTAGGTCTACAAAGGTGAACAATTTAGACAATCCTCAGTATTCATGGAGATTACAGTCTAGTATATAAATTGTTAATTAAAGCAATATATTAGTGCAGGTTATGCTATAGACATAGAAACAGCACCAGAAGTATATATGTCGTAGAGGTGTTAGTGGTCAGGAGAGCCTTCCCTAAAGTAGATGAACAGGAATTAGCCAGGTTATGAATCATAGAAGAAGTAGGGGAAAGGAGTCTGGGGAAAACGTTTTGCCTAAAATACATATTTGTCAAACTTAGAGCATAGAATGTAAGGAGAAGAGTGTTTGACTTCCTGAAAAAAAATTCTCTAAAAGTAAGCAAGTCTATTTGAAGTTATATCTACATCAAAAAGTTTACCTGAAACTAGGAAGAAGATGTGATACATATTAATATCAGACTCTCAGTCTTGGTAACTTGGTAATTTTTCTGACTTGGCAGAAAAGTAGGATTAATATAGGAGTAATGTCAAAGAAAAGCATAAAATGAAAGCCCTTTCTAAAACTTCAAGCCGATATGTATTCAACTAAGCACCAATAACATTTTGCTCAACAAATTAAGATCTTACTGATAATTATATAAACATCTGATCTACTCATATAAAAAAAAAAAAAAACTAGGGTGAGATTTTTAAAGAATCCTAAATTGAGTGCCAGAGGAAAAAAATAATAACTAGCCTAAATCCAATCCACAGGACTGTTTGATATAAAGAAACCCAGTTGGAATTTTATTGTCTGGAAAATTAACACAATGCTACTCATATTCACATATAATATTATATGCCCAAAGATATTTGAAAGAGAAGTATATAGATGGGGTTGTATTATCATATATATGATACCAATTAAAACAAATGACACATATGTAAGAAAAATCAGAAAACAAACAAAAGCCCAGAAACGTATAACAGTTGTGTTGTAGAAAAGATTATACAATATGCCATATTTGAAACAAAATTAAGCAAAATAAAACATTCTAAACAAAATGTGGTTAAATATAAAATTGAAGTCATAGAAAATGTAGATATTAAAACGGGCAGAAGACATAATTAGAATATTAACAAAAAAAGAAATATAAATGGTGAATAAACACAAAGAGCTTAACCACATTTGTGATAAAAAATTGCAAATTTAAACAATAATAACAAAGCATTTTCTTTTAATCAAATTATTAATATTAATGATTTTTTAAATGATAATACTCAGTGTTGGTGAAATTTGGAGGAAGAAATTGGAACTCATTTATACTGCCCATGTGAGTATAATTTGGTACAATTTTTGGTGATCTGATAAAATGTATCAAAAACATATGAAATATTCTATCCTTTGCCTCAGCATCCCCATTTCGAAAATCTTAAGCTATAAACATAAATAAACTCATGTGACAAGACTTTATTACAAGGTCTTGTTTAATTTTAGAGTACACGTGTGTGTGTGTACATACATACACACACATACACACACACACAGACACGGGTCTGACAATTAAGTTCGCGACTCATCTTAGACAAAGTGCCACATAACTTATTGCTGAATATCACTATGGTGACATTCGAAGTACTTCTGTTAGGAAGCTATGCACCTATGCCAGTGCCTATTCTACCCTTCAATGCAATTTTGGAACTCTTTTTCTGAAATGGCCATCAGAGCTGTCATCGTATTACCTTTGGTGTCCTGAATGTCATCAAAAGGTCTTCCTTTCAATATTTCCTTTATTTTCAGGTAAAGAAGAAGTCATTGGGGGCCAGAGGGAGTGTGTTCCAATACAGTTATTTGTTTGCTGGCTAAAAACTCCCTCACAGAGAGTGTTGTGTCAGCTAGTACGTTGTCCTAATGCAAGAGCCATGAATTGTTGGCAAAAAGTTCAGATCGTTTTCATCTAACTATTTCATGCAACCTTTTCAGCGTTTTCAAACAGTAAACTTGGTCAACTGTTTGTCCAGTTGGTACAAATTCATAATGAATAATCCCTCTGATATCAAGAAGACTTAGCAACATCATTTTGACTCTTGATTTGGACTGACGGAAATTTTTTGGCCATGGAGAGTTGTCTGAGTTCCATTGTGCATTTTGATGCTTTGTTTCAGAGTCGTATTGGTACACCCATATTTCATCATCAGTGATAATGTGGCCCAAAACTTCATCTTGCCTCTCCACAAGGTCTTGGCAAACTTCAACTCTCCTTTGCTTTTGTTCATCAGTGAGCCCCTTTTGGATCATTTTTACACACACCTTTCTCATGCAAAGATTTTCAGTTAAGATTTTCCTAACTGTTTCTCTATCAATGTTTACTTGGTCTACTATGCTTTTCACAGTCAGCCATTGATTTTGATGCACAATTCAATGATTTTTTGCAATGTTTTCATCAGTTCTGCTCGTTACCGGCCACTCTGACCTCTCTTCATCAGTGATACATTCTCTCCTCTCAGAAAAACATTTAGTCCATTTGTACACTGCTGTTTTCTTCATGGTATTATCCCCATAAACTTGGACTAACATGTCCCTGATTTCACTTCCACTCTTGCCAAGTTTAAAAAGAAATTTAATGTTTGTTCATTGCTATAATTCAAATTCAGACAGTCTTGTGATGGCACACAAAAACATGCAATAGCAATAATGAACGCCACTCGGCAAGACACCACCACATGTTGACACGAACACAGTTGTGAGAAACTGGTATATCAAGGTTATGAAACCTTACCAAGCTGTTTCTACAGTGCTGCTGATGTAAGTACATGGTGGCAACTTCACGAACTTAATTGTCACACCTTAGTGTGGAGGTGCCAAAACTATCTGTACACATTTTAAGAGATGTTAACACTTTGATCAATGTTGTTCAAACAGTAGTTCACCATAATCAGAAAATCAGAAATGTCTGGATGCTGATAGTAACCACTTTGAGCACCTCTTGAAACTGCAGAAGTCAAAGTGACTTGTATTCATCTTTTGTTATTGGTATATATTGAGTATTACCATTTTAATATAGTTTCTTTCCTTTCTTAAAACGCATATACATTTTTTGGCACTATATTGTATTGACATGGAAAGGCATTCCTGTTATGGTGTTAAACGGGAAAAGCAGGTTTCAAATAAATAGGTATGATTTGACACAATCATGGGCTGAATGGCCCTTCCCCCACAAATTCATAAATTAAAGTGCTAATCCCAAGTACCTCAGAATGAAGGCAGGGCTTTAAAGAGATATTAAGGTAAAATGAGGTCATATACATTGGCCCTAATCAAATATAACTGGTGTTCTTATAAAAAAAGATAAGGACATAGACATTTTCACACACAGATGGAAGGTAGTAAAAAGGCAGTCATCTGCAAACCAAGGAGAGAGGCCTTAAAGGAAATAAAACCTGCCAACATCTTGGACTTCTAGGCACCAAGATAATGAGAAATAAATTTCTGACGTTTAAGCCACCCAGTTGTTTGTATTTGTTATGGCAGGCCTAGAAAACTAATACAGATTTTTTTTTATTAAAATAAAATTTTGGAGGAGGAAAAATGGCGGCATGAGGTGAGCCTCTGTAAAGCTCCCCTAGAATTTACAACGAATCGAACAACAAAAACTCCACAAAGGACTCCCTGCAGAGCAGACAGGCAAGACGAAGAGGCTGACTACCGAAGTCACCTACAGGTGGGAGAATCGCGCGAGCGGGGGGGAGGAAGGAAGGGAGAAGTGTGGAAACAGAGCCGCGCTGGCACAGGACGCAGACCTAGCTCAGTGCTCCGAGCTCGCTGCTTCCAGAAACTACTGCACCTGTGGGAGAGGGAAGAACTCGGACTGCTAGGGCTCTGCTTTATGGCCCACACGGCTGATGGGGGAAGCATATAACATGGCTGAACCCAACGCTCACGGCAGAGACCTTGGAGAAAAGACTGAGGGAAGAAGGCTGAAAACGGTGGTTTAAGCCCTCACTGCCAAGCAGAGAACGGAAGCCTTAGGCACTGAGACTAGCCGACCCCTCCCTCCCCTCCCAGAGCTCACCCCGCCCCCACATGCCCGGTGGTAGAAGCGGAGCAGTAGCCGTTTCAGATCAAAAGAATAGAATATTTGCTGTTCTGAGAACTGTGGACCGCAGATACAAATTCGCAGCCCAACTAGTTCCGGCAAAGATAAGGGAGCTGTGGAAGCAGGACCGGCTGTGGTGGTGGTCGCCGCCATTGCTCTGGGACACCTCTCACAACTCACCCCGCCCCTGACCCCACCTAGCTGGGCGGATCCCTGCAGGAGTAAACAGAACTGCTGAAACATAGGGGCTCTGAATCAGGAGCTGGAAGAGCTTTGGAACATCAAAAGCTCTCCGCATACCCACCGGGACACTGCGCCCTGTGACCTAGACGAACTATTAACAGAGGAGAAGCCCGTCTCCCAGGGAATCCCCCCATTGTGTGAGAAGTTGGAATAGTGCAGAGAAAACATAGCACTACCGTGTGGGAGAAGAAAAATAAGTTGCAGTTGGAGAAATAATAAAACATTCTAACAACAAGTACTGACAAACAAAAGAAAGAACACTTCCTATCAACCTGTTGCAGAAGACACTACTGTAGATGTCTAGGAAGAGAAATAGTAAACCAGTAATCGCCATGAATAACCAAGGCAACAAGATAGCTCAGAAAGAAAGTGAAAAATCTCCAGAGAAGGCATTTAAAGATACAGAAATATGTGACTTAAATGACAGAGAATTCAAAATTGCAGTTCTGAAAAAACTCAACGAGATACAAGAAAACACAGATAGGCAGTTAAATGAACTCAGAAACTCAATCAAAGAACATGATGAGCATTTTACGAAAGAGATTGAAATTTTAAAAAAGAACCAAATAGAATTTCTGGAGATTAAGAACTCAATAGAAGAAATTAAGAATGAAATAACCAGCGTAGGTAGTAGAGTTGACCAGATGGAGGAAAGATCTCAGAGACATCGAAGATAAAAAACTGGAAATGACACAGATAGAAGAAGAAAGAGACTTGAGACTTAAAAGAAATGAAAGAACTCTACGAGAACTTTCTGACTCCATCAGAAAGAGCAATATAAGAATAATGGGCATACCAGAAGGAGAAGAAAGAGAGAAGGGAACAGAGAATATATTCGAACAAATTGTCGATGAGAACTTCCCAAATTTGTGGACAGAACTGGACCCTCGAATCCAAGAAGCAAATAGAACACCCAGTTACCTCAATCCCAACAGGCCTTCTTCAAGGCACATTGTATTGAAGCTGTCTAAAATCAACGACAAAGAAAGAATCCTCAAGGCAGCCAGGGAAAAGAAGACGGTAACTTACAAAGGAAAGCCCATTAGATTATCATCAGATTTTTCAGCAGAAACTCTACAAGCCAGGAGGGAGTGGAACCAAATATTCAAACTATTGAAAGAGAGAAATCATGAGCCAAGAATAATATATCCAGCAAAGATATCCTTTAGATATGAAGGAGGAATAAAGACCTTTCCAGACATACAGAAGCTGAGGGAATTTTCTAATACATGACCTGCACTACAAGAAATACTAAAGGAGGCTACTCGACCACCATCAACAGGGACAATTTGTGGCAACCAAAACTCAAAAAAGGGGAGAGTAAAGGCCTGAACCAGAATATGGGAATGGAGAAAGTAAGCGTGCTGAAGAAAATGGAATACTCTAAATATCAAACTTGCTTTTACATAAATTTAAGGGTAACCACTCAAAAAAAATCCAGAACTGAAATACATACTGTAATAAAAGAAGAAACAGAGGGAAACATCATAGAATACCACCACACAGAAATAATAGACAACAACAAAAAGGCAAAGAAACAATGGAGACACAGCCTTACCAGAAAACTAAAGATAGAATGACAGGAAATCCTCACATATCAATAATCTCCCTAAATATAAATGGACTGAACTCACCAATAAAAAGGCACAGAGTAGCAGATTGGATCAAAAAACTAAACCCAACCATATGCTGTCTCCAAGAGACACATCTCAGCTACAAGGACAAGCATAGACTCAAAGTGAAAGGGTGGAAATTGACACTCCAAGCAAATGGTACCCAGAGAAAATCAGGTGT
This sequence comes from Rhinolophus sinicus, assembly GCF_057876585.1. Classification (NCBI taxonomy): domain Eukaryota; kingdom Metazoa; phylum Chordata; class Mammalia; order Chiroptera; family Rhinolophidae; genus Rhinolophus; species Rhinolophus sinicus. The sequence goes on along the minus strand of NC_142507.1, from coordinate 29,619,530 downwards.
AGCCATCATGATATCAGATGAAACAGACTTCAAGGTGAAAAAGATAACAAGAGACAAAGATGGACATTTCATAATGGTGAAGGGGACTGTACAACAAGAAGACATAAGGGTCATCAATATTTATGCCCCCAATCAGGGAGCACCGAAATACACCAAGCAACTACTAACAGAACTAAAGGGAGAAGTTGACCAAAACACAATTATACTAGGGGACTTAAATACACCATTGACAGCTATGGATAGATCATCCAAACAGAAAATAAATAACGAAATAGTAGCCCTAAATGACACATTAGATGAAATGGACATAATTGACATATATAGAGCACTTCATCCTAAAACATCAGACTACACATTCTTTTCTAGTGTACATGGAACATTCTCAAGCATAGACCATATATTGGGACATAAAATCAGTCTCAACAAATTTAAGAAGATTGAAATCATACCATGCATATTCTCTGATCACAAGGCTTTGAAATTGGATATCAACTGTAAAAAGAAAGCGGGAAAAAACACAAATACATGGAGATTAAACAACATACTTTTAAAGAAGGACTGGGTTAAAGAAGAAGTTAGAGGAGAGATCAAAAGATACATAGAAACAAATGACAATGAAAATACATCCTACCAAAACTTTTGGGATGCAGCGAAAGCAGTTTTAAGAGGGAAATTTATGTCATTACAGGCCTATCTCAAGAAACAAGAAAACTCCCAAATAAATAACCTCATGTTACACCTTAAAGAACTAGAAAAAGAAGAACAAGTGAAATCCAAGGTCAGCAGAAGAAAGGAAATAACAAAAATTAGAGCAGAACTAAATGAAATAGAGAACAAAAAGACAATAGAAAAATTAATGTGACAAAGAGCTGGTTCTTTGAAAAGATTAACATAATTGACAAACCCTTGGCTAGACTTACTAAGATAAAAAGAGAGAAGACACTGATTAACAAAATCAGAAACGTAAAAGGGGAAGTTATCACGGACACCACAGAAATACAAAGGATCATCCAAGAATACTATGAAGGACTATATGCCACCAAATTGAACAACCTAGAAGAAATGGACAAGTTCTTAGAAACATATAGCCTTCCAAGGCTGAACCATGAAGAACTGGAAAATCTAAACAGACCGATCACCAGTAACAAAATTGAATCAGTCATCCAAAACCTTCCCAAAAGCAAAAGTCCGGGACCAGATGGCTTCACTAGTGATTCTACCAAACCTTCAAAGACGATCTAATACCAATCCTGCTCAAACTCTTCCAAAAAATTGAAGAAGAGACAGTACTTCCTAACTCATTCTACGAGGCCAACATCACCCTGATACCAAAACCTGGTAAGGACAACACAAAAAAAGAAAACTACAGACCAATATCTCTGATGAATACCGATGCAAGAATCCTAAACAAAATTCTAGCAAATCGAATACAACAATGCATTAAAAAGATTATTCATCACGACCAAGTGGGGTTCATCCCCGGGGCACAAGGATGGTTCAACATACGCAAATCCATCAATGTGATACATCACATAAACAAAATAAAGGACAAAAATCATATGATTATATCAATTGATGCAGAAAAAGCATTTGACAAGATACAACATCCATTTATGATTAAAACACTTAATAAAATGGGTATACAAGGAAAATACCTTAACATAATAAAGGCCATATATGACAAGCCCTCTGCAAATCTCATAATTAGTGGAGAAAAACTGAAGGCCTTTGCTCTACGTTCAGGAACACGACAGGGATGTCCCCTATCACCTCTGCTTTTCAACATAGTGTTGGAAGTCCTTGCCAGAGCAATCAGGCAAGAGAAAGAAATAAAAGGCATCCAAATTGGGAATGAAGAAGTTAAATTATCACTCTTTGCAGATGACATGATGCTATATATAGAAAACCCTAAAGACTCCACCAAAAAGCTATTAGAAACAATCAACGAATACAGTAAAGTTGCCGGCTACAAAATCAACGCACAAAAGTCCATTGCCATGTTGTCACAAATGTTCCTATTTCATCTTTTCTCACTGCCGAATAGTATTCCATTGTGTATATGTACCACAACTTCTTTATCCATTCATCTATCGAAGGACATTTTGGTTGTTTCCATGTCTTGGCCACCGTAAACAAAGCTGCAATGAACATGGATGGATCTTGAGAGAGTAATGCTGAGCGAAACAAGTCAGACAGAAAAAGCAGAGAACCATGTGATTTCACTGATATGTGGTATATAAACCAAAAACAACAAAAGAACAAGACAAACAAATGAGAAACAGAAACTCATAGACACGGACAATAGTTTAGTGGTTGCCAGAGGGTAAGGGGGGTGGGGGGGGGAGGTGAGGGTAAGGGGGATCGAATATATGGTGATGGAAGAACTGACTCTGGGTGATGAACACACAATGGGATTTATAGATGATGTAATACAGAATTGTACACCTGAAATCTATGTAATTTTACTAACAATTGTCACCCCAATAAATTTAATTAAAAAAGAAAAAGAAAAAAAAAGTCCATTGCCTTCCTATATACTAACAATGAAATCTCAGAAAAAGAAATACAAAAAACAATTCCTTTTGCAATTGCAGCAAAAAGAATAAAATACCTAGGAATAAACTTAACCAAGGATGTAAAAGACCTATATGCTGAAAACTATAAGACATTTTTGAAAGAAATTGAAGAAGACACAAAGAAATGGAAAGACATTCCGTGCTCATGGATTGGAAGAATCAACATAGTTAAAATGGCCATATTACCCAAAGCAATATACAGATTCAATGCAATCCCCATCAAAATCCCAATGGCATATTTTAAAGAAATAGAACAAAAAAGCATCAGATTTGTTTGGAACCACAAAAGACCCCGAATAGCCAAAGCAATCTTAAGGAAAAAGAACAATAATGGAGGTATCACACTTCCTGACTTTGGCTTGTACTACAGGGCTACAATAATCAAAACAGCATGGTATTGGCAGAAAAACAGACACATAGACCAATGGAATAGAATTGAGAACCCAGAAATAAAACCACATAAATATGGACAGATAATTTTTGACAAAGAAGCTAAAAACATACAATGGAGCAAAGACAGCCTCTTCAATAAATAGTGCTGGGAGAATTGGATAGCCACGTGCAAAAGAATGAAACTGGACTGCTATTTGTCACCATGTACCAAAGTTAATTCAAAATGGATCAAAGACTTAAGCATAAGACCTGACACAATAAACTGCATAGAAGAAAACATAGGTACTAAACTTATGGACCTTGGGTTCAAAGAGCATTTTATGAACTTGACTCCAAAGGCAATGGAAGTAAAAGCTAAAATAAACGAATGGGACTATATGAAACTTAAAAGCTTCTGCACAGCAAAAGAAACCATTGACAAAATAAAGAGGCCACCAACTGAATGGGAGAAGATTTTTGCAAACAGTGCCTCCGATAAGGGCCTAATATCCAGAATATACAAGGAACTCATGCAACTCAACAACAAAAAAACAAACAACCCAATTGAAAAATGGGCAGAGGACTTGAAGAGACATTTCTCCAAAGAGGACATACAAATGGCAAATAGACACATGAAAAAATGCTCAACATCACTAATCATCAGAGAAATGCAAATCAAAACCACAATGAGATATCACCTCACCCCAGTCAGAATGGCTATCATCAACAAGACAAATAGTAACAAATGTTGGAGAGGCTGTGGAGAAAAAGGAACCCTCATACACTGTTGGTGGGAATGCAGACTGGTGCAGCCGTTATGGAAGGCAGTGTGGAGGTTCCTCAAAGAATTATGAATAGAATTGCCATATGACCCAGCAATCCCTCTCCTGGGTATCTACCCAAAAAATCTGAAAACGTTTATAGATAAAGACACATGTGTTCCAATGTTCATTGCAGCTTTGTTTACGGTGGCCAAGACATGGAAACAACCAAAATGTCCTTCGATAGCTGAATGGATAAAGAAGTTGTGGTATATATACACAATGGAATACTATTTGGCAGTAAGAAAAGATGATATAGGAACATTTGTGACAACATGGATGGATCTTGAGAGTGTAATGCTGAGCGAAATAAGTCAGACAGAAAAAGCAGAGAACCATGTGATTTCACTGATATGTGGTATATAAACCAAAAACAACAAAAGAACAAGACAAACAAATGAGAAACAGAAACTCATAGACACAGACAATAGTTTAGTGGTTATCAGAGGGTAAGGGAGGTGGGGGTAAGGGGGATCAGATATATGGTGATGAAAGGAGAACTGACTCTGGGTGGTGAACACAGAATGGGATTTATAGATGATATAATACAGAATTGTCCACCTGAAATCTATGTAATTTTACTAACAATTTTCACCCCAATAAATTTTTAAAAAATAAAAATAAATAAAAATAAAATTTTTTTTTAAATCACTCATTTGGTCCTCTGCTTTCTAGTCCACTGGTGATTCCTTCTAGTGCATTCTTTATTTCAGTTATAGTAGTTTTGTCTTCTGACTGGTTCTTGTTATGGTTCCTATTTCTTTTTGTTGCTTACTATCTCTTTGATCCTTTCACTAAGTTGCCTGAGCATCCTTGTAACAATTGTTTTGAACTCTGTATCTGGTAGGATGCTTGCCTCCATTTAGTTTAGTTTTTTTTTTTTTTTTCCTGGAGTTTTCTCCTGGTCTTTCATTTGGGATGTATTTTTTTGTTTCCTCATTTTGGCTGCCTCTCTGTGTTTGTTCCTATGTATTAGGTAGATCTGCTATGTTTCCCAGTTTGGGCTGGGTGGCTTATGTATCAGGTGCCCTATGGAGTTCTGGGGCACAGTCCCTCTGGTCACCTGTGCTGGGTGGTCCAGCAGTGTCCATTGTGTGTGCCCCCCTATTATAGTTGAGCCTTGATCTCTTTTGGCATGTTAGTGGATGGGATTGAACCTCAGGCTGACTGGCTGTGGGGCTGGGCCACATCTACAGCTTATCGGCTGCTATGCAGGGGCTTACTCCATGGAGTGGGATTTGCTCCAGCAGGCTCTAGTACCTGTTGTGACCACCCTTTAGGTGTGCCATTTGTGCAACTAATTGGATGGTGCTTGGCTGTGGTCTGAAACTAAATTCCATGTGTGTTGATTCTTGGGCCTCTTGTTAGGGGCTCTGGTGCAGGCCCAGGTGAACCACTGCCTATGATCATTCAAGGACTACGTGGGAGGCAGTACAAAGTGATCCACAGTAAGTTGATCACTGTGCTGGACAGTGGAAGAGGCTGCACTCTGAACTGAGGATGGCTACTACCGGTACCAGGCCTGGGTTAGCTCCTCAAAAAGCCCAGGACACCCCGAGGCCCGCTGTCACCTGCTAGCTACCACAAGGCTCAGCCACTGATAAAGTCTCCTATGGTACATGGGTTGGATATTGTTAGGCCTCAGGGAAGGACACGTGTTGTTTACCAGGTTAATGTAGATTCTGGTTTGGTGCCAGTGCTGAGTCTGAAGCTACTTAGCTTTTGTCTCAGAACACAGCGAGGCTGGCCACTCACTGCCCACCTGCACTTGGAGACCCCTGACAGTTATCCAAGGAAGAGTGCAATATGAGCAGGGATGGCTGCTTGCTAAAAAATTGCCTCTGGTATTGCACAAGTTGGGTGGGTCAGGGCTCCAGGAAGTCACCAGGATGGAGCAAGTGGAGTTCACTAGGCCAGTGCAGATTCAGATTTGGCCATGTGAAGGAGGGAAACACAGGAAAGATGGTGTCTGCTTTCCAGCTGCACAGGAGAAGGATTCTACACAGGAAAAATGGCAACCAACCCTCCAGTCCTCACCCCAAAACCACACAGCTCATTCTCTCCTTGTATGTCTCTGACACCTCCTGAGGCACTTTCCCCCTGCCGGAGCCCAGGGTGAGTGTCTCTGAGGGCGTGGGTCTGTGTGCAGGCCCTTTAAGAGGATGTCTGGGTTTCCCACAGCCTTCCGTCCCACTCTGACTGTCAAAATTACCACTGCTTTTCACAGCCAGATGTTATGGGTGTTGCTCTTCCCAGCACCAGTACTCAAGGCTGGGGAGCCCAGTATCAGGCTGAGGTCCTTTCCTCCTTCAAGGGGGACTTCCATGGCTGAGGTATTCCTCCCGAGTCTTAACCACCACAGGGAGGTTTGGGGCCAGCCCGTTCTGTATCTCCACCCCTCCTGCCAGTTTCAACCTGACTTCTTTATATCCTTAGCTGTAAAACTTTTGTTCAGCTAGACTTCAGATGTTCTCCAGGTTGATTGTTCTATAATTTAACTGTAATTTTAATGTGGTCACTGGAAGTGGCAAGCACAGTGCTTACTACTCCCTTCTTGAATCCTTCTCTCTAAATCCGATTTTTATAACCTCATTTCTATTTGTCCACAGCTGGTTTCTTAAGTCTAGTTTCAGGGAATGAAAACTAGTTTTTACTTTAGCATACAGACTATTCTTATAGCAGCCCACTTGTTGGTGTTCTCTGCCCTATCTTTTTAACATCCCAAATATAATTTTACCGTAACTAAAAATATTGCGTCAAAAGAACGTATACAAACTATGTTCCTTAGCACCTCTGAAATTCTGCTTAGTAGGTTTCCTAATCAAAGGATTCAGTCCACCTTGTTGAGAGATTAGGAACATACCTGAGGCATCAACCCATCCAAACCTGAATTCTATATATGATGTTTGACAATTAAGTACGCAAACTTGCCACTGTGGACTTACATTGGCAGCACTGTATGACCAGCTTTGTAAGGGTTTCATAACCTTGGTATATCAGTGTCTCATAACTGTGTTCCTGTCAATGTGTGGTGGTGTCTTGCTGAGTGGTGTTCATTATTGTTGCGTGTTTTTGTGTGTTATCACAAGAATGTCTGAGCTTGAATTCGAACAATGAACAAACATTAAATTTCTTGTTAAACTTGTCAAGAGTGGAAGTGAAATCAGGAATATGTTAGTCCAAGTTTATGGGAATAATGCCATGAAGAAAACAGCAGTGTACAAATGGATTAAACGTTTTTCTGAGGTGAGAGAACACATCACTGATGAAGAGAAGTCAGGGCAGCGAGTAACAAGCAGAACGGATGAAAACATTGCAAAAATTCATTGAATGGTGCATCAAAACCATCAGCTGACTGTGAGAAGCATAACAGACCAAGTAAACATAAATAGAGAAACAGGAAAATCTTAACTGAAAATCTTTGCATGAGAAAGGTGTGTGCATAAATTGTTCTGAAGGAGCTCATCGATGAACAAAAGCAAAGGAGAGTTGAAGTTTGCCAAGACCGTTTGGAGAGGCAAGATGATGTTTCGGGCCATGTTATCACTGGTGATGAAACATGGGTGTACCAATGCAACCCTGAAACAAATTGTCAAAGTACACAATGGAAGTCAGCCAATTCTCCATGACCAAAAAAAGTTCTGTCAGTCCAAATGAAGAGTCAAAAATGATGTTGCTAACATTTTTTGATATCAGAGGGATTATTCATTATGAATTTGTGCCAACTGGACAAACAGTTAACCAAGTTTACTGTTTGGAAGTGCTGAAAATGCTGTGTGGAAAAGTTAGACAAAAACGACCTGAGCTTTTCACCAACAATTCATGGCTCTTGTGTCAGGACAATGCACCAGCTCACACGACACTCTTTGTGAGGGAGTTTTTAGCCAGCAAACAAATAACTGTATTGGAACACCCTCCCTACTCACCTGATCAGGCCCCCAATGACTTCTTTCTTCACCTGAAGATAAAGGAAATATTGAAAGGAAGACATTTTGATGACATTCAGGATGTCAATTGTATTACAATGACAGCTCTGATGGCCATTCCAGAAAAAGAGTTCCGAAATTGCTTTGAAGTGTGGACGAGGTACTGACATTGGTGCATAGCTTCCCAAAGGAGTACTTCGAAGGTGACCATAGTGATATTCAGCAATGAGATATGTATCATTTTTTCTAGGATGAATTCATGAACATAATTGTCAGATGACATATTTAACATTATCATTAATACTGTAACTCTTTCAGACAAAGAAAATATATTCAGTTAAAATGAAGACTTGCTGGTGAAAAGGATCAGGGTAATGTAGGTAATGCAGAGTCCCTTTTGTCCACACAGTTAAAACAACAACAACAACAACAACAACAATAACAACAAACCACGTGTATAATCAGATACATTAAGGAATACATTAAAGGTCAGAGGGTTTTATTTGTTATCTTTTTTTACATTATTCTATTGTATTCCACACCACTTTGAAAGAAAATTAGGTACTACAATATTATAGTTATCTGAGACGGAAATGATACTTTTCCTCTGTGTCTCTCTATTTTATAGATGGTAACTGTTCACAGAATTCCTACAAAAAGGAAGAAACAGTTTCCATTTTTCATATTTACTCCTTACGCAAAGTCCAGGACAAAAATCCAAAATGCTACTCAGTGAAATATATTCTACAGGAGATGGGGTTAGAGTGACGTTAAAAAAAATTTGTCCAAATGCTTTATCATAATCCAAGGATAAAACTGAAGGTATTGTTAAGATAATTTGTCAGGAGAAAAACAAAAAAAATCCAAATGTTTTACAGCATTTAGACGATTATTACTTACATTTTATCCATGGTATTAAAAGTATGCCATGGCAGTACTTGTGTAGAAAAAGGGGGAAATTGAAAAACTCTCAAGCCATACCAAATTTGCTGTATTGTGCATTTTGAGAATAAGTGTTTTCCGTAATAAAAATGATCACCTGAGAATGAAACGAATGAGAAAAAAAAAACCAGGAATTTTTAGGATTAAACTATAATTTGTAGAGCAAAGTATGTCTTACAAGATGCTCTAGAAGAACCTGGGGTGGGCAGAGGCTTATTATAACTAGCATAAAGAACACAATAGAAAAGCAAGTTAATAAGAAGTGTCATCCTAATGACTGTCATGTGGACCCACATAGAGAAATCACAGTTAAAGCAGGCTCATAAGAGATGGGTGGGATATAAAGATAGAGATAGGGAAATGGATAAACACACACACACACACACACACACACACACACACACACACAAACACAGGTCTAGGCAACCTAAGCACACATTAAAATTTCCCATTTCTAGTATAAATCCAGTCATCTAAGTATGCTGTCACATATTAAGCTCCAGTAGATAAAAATTCCTATTAAAGGTCATTCACTTCCCAGATCTCAGAGAATCAAAGACAGTTTATATCTGTTCAGATAAATAAGTAAGCTATTTCACCAGAACTGACCAATCTTTTTAATAAAACAGGAATTCATCTCATTTTAAGACTTAATACTAGTTCTTTAATTTGACCATTTATTATAACGACAAAAAATGAAAAATTAAATATGTATAAACAAATTCATTTTGAGATATTTCAACGAATGAAAATAGCCTATTCATAGTACATATATTACTTATTATTTTCTTTAGTGGGGAGACTTATCAGAAGCACTTAACGAACATTTACACACACACACACACACACACACACACACACACTCTTTATATAATGTGTTTTTATTTGATTTTTTTTTTATTGACAGATTCTCAACTCTTATAATTGTGTTGGGCAGATAGTAGGTACTCAATAAGTATTGTTAAATGAATGAATACTTTGGTCTAACATAGTAAGAGTAGCAATAAATCTGTAAATAGGAGTAGATCTTACCCTGAATAAGCAGAATGACAAGGAGAGGAAGGACCCAGATTATTCTTCTCTCTCTATCAATACTTGGGCTATGTCATATTAAGAGGATTGTAGTTATCATTTATTCATGCTTTCAACATGTTTTATAGAGGTTCTATTGTGTGCAATGCATTGAGCTAAATATTGAAGCTGTTTTTGAAGTAAACTGCAAGTAATCCACCTTTGATATAGTCTATCTGATCCAAATAATCAGATTTTTAATGCCTTAACCTTTATAAGAATGAAGCAAAATCAAAGCTAAAAAAACTCATTTTCAGGATTTATTTAAAGAAAAAAGGGAAATCATACCCTTTCAATAATTTCTGGGGTCATACCCATTCAATAGTTTCTCATTGTACAACTGCTACTGAAGTTCTAAATAAGGTCCCGCATAGAAACACCTGTGTATAAAGAAAAATATAAATTGTATACACTCTGTTAAACTTCATGAGGTAAAGGAAAAGATCTTAATATTTGAAATATTAACAAGTATTAAAAACTAAATGGACTTTCTGCTCTATAATCAATTAAGCAGAAAATCCTATCAAAATAACCCTTTTACCAACATTCTGGTTGCTTTGGATTTTGCTGTTATAAAATCTCAATGAGATAAAAAAAATATTTTAAGTGTATGATATCATGACAATTCTTCAGTAGCAATGATGAGTATATTTTTGAATTATCTAGAAAGGGACCACACAGAATATTCCAATATATATTTCTATGCTAAATAGAACATGTAAACCCTTTAGTATTATTACTTATCATTCCTGTGCTACCATTGTATTAAGAATCTGTTATAAATGTTTGTGTTTCATGATAGAAACAACAGAGTGATATTACAATCAGCATTTTTAATGTCTGTCAGCATGCTATTTTATAGTTGGTATAAAGTACTAACCTGCAATCAACAATTCTTAATTCCCAATATATGACTTTGAATCAGTCATCAACCACAAAACCAGGAATATCTCCAGGGGAAAAAAATGGTAACATTCATACATATTTACTACCATGTGTTCCAGCTATGATCTGAAAATACATTTGGCATAGTCTGTGCATAGAAATACAGCTAAAATTCAATGACAAGTGCCCTTATAAGAGACAGAGAGGATAAGACATGAACAAAGAGGGGAAGTCCATGCAGAGACAGATGCAGAGTTTGGAGTGATGCAGACACAAGCCAGGACACATTCCTGGACACATTCTGGAGCCACCAGAAGCCTGAAGAAACAAGGAATTCTCCCTTAAAACCTCCAGAGGAAGGAGTATGGTCCTTCTGACACTGTGATTTTGGACTTCTAGCCTCCAGAAATGTGAGGATAAATTTATGTTTGTTAAGTAATCAAGTTTGTGGTGATTTGCTATAGTAGCCACAGTACACTAACAATTACCAACTCAAATACATCTCACTTCTGAGACAACTCAAAAAGGGTGTACAAACTTAATTGTGTTCCCCTAAAATTCATATTTTGAAGCCCTAATCACTAGTATTGCATATTGTGACTTTATTTATAGATAGAGCTTTAAAGAGATAAATAAGTTAAAATGAGGCCATCAGGGTAGGTCCTAGTCCAATCTGACTGGTATCCTCATATGAAGAGGTGATTAGGACATACAAAGAGACACCGGGATGTGTATGCATAGAGAGAATAGCACGTGAAGAAGCAGGAGGATGGCCATCTACAAGCCAAGGAGCGCGGCCTCAGAAAACACTACTTGCACCTTAATATTTGACTTCCAGCCTCCAAAATTGAGAAAAAATACATTTCTGTTGTTTAAACCACCCAGTCCATGGTAGTTTGTTATGGCAGCCTTAGCAGACTAATACAGAGGGCAAAGGGAACTTAGAGCTTTTGCCTTTAGAATTATATATGTGCCCTAGTAAATTTCCTCCTCTTTAAGTTAATCAAAATAGAAGTGTTTTAAAATACAAAATGAAACTAAACAGAAAGCCTTTATTAACAGTTACGAAATAATTAGTATCATTAAAAGAGACAGACAACTAATTATCTGTCACACATAAATAGGCATGGTGGATAGCTATGGTAAGGATTTCAATTAAAGTGCCAAACAAAGGCAATATTTAGAAGACACTTGTCAGAGCCAGAAAAGGCCTTAGAAGTCAACAAGTTATACACATTAATTGTATATATGTACAAAGCAAGGCTCCAAAGACTAATGATTTACCCCAGGTGACTTAACTTGTGAGTGACAGAGTCAAGACTGACACAGTTTTCCTGAACCTTAGACCAACACATTCACCATTTTACCAATGCCTCACTCACTGTTCTCTCCTTTCTGTACAGCAAATGATTTCCCAAACTTCCCTGGTACTTCCTTTTTCCTTGGGATATAGAGGGGAAATGCCACCTCTTTGAAGGAGCATGCCGTCTATGATTTTGGTTGTTAGTGGTGGGATTCAGTGGCATCTGACTGCTTTTCAAGCAAAGTTCTTCTTACCCCTGGCTTTGTGCCTTCAACATCAGCAGTGGAATCATGTCAGTAGAAGGTAAGTAATAAAGTCTTCCAACTTGATTCTAAAGTCTGTGAGCACAGACTTTAGTACAGGGTCCCTGTGAGTACAGGGACCATTATTATTTTTCCTTAACATAAACATATTTCGTGAAAGTCTACTTGTATCTATATACTGTGCTTCCCTGAAAATAAGACCTAACTGGAAAATAAGCCCTAGCATGATTTTTCAGGATGACATCCCATGAATATAAGCCCTAATGCATCTTTTGGAGCAAAAATTAATATAAGACCCGGTCTTATTTTCGGGGAAACACGGTAGTGCATTCATCCTAACTCCTTCTTTCCACCCTGAACAGAGAAGAATTTTTATATTTTCCCTACCTCAAACAGATAGGGGGAGGACATATTGGGGTAGAATGATAGAGACTGTTTAAACTTCATCACTTTCTAAAAGAGTGGAGGAACTAACATTTCCAGAAATAATGCTAACCATCTGATATTCAATGAGCCATTTAATTTTTTCAATTAATACAAGGTGAGCATTATCATTTCCTCTTCACTCCATCACATTACCTGCCTTGAATTACACTAACTGGTTTTCTTTATTAATAGCGAGATTATCTTGTTCACCAATTTGTTTGTAGGACTCCTCCTTTCTTACTTCACATCCCTGCTCAGTATTTTAATAAAACTCCATGGGAACAAGGAAGTTATTTTTCAACTGCATCCTAAATGCCTATGAGGTGATCAATAAATATTTATTGAGTAAATATATTCTAGTGGTTCTTGAATCACAAATGCATACTAATCTTTTCCAATCCATATGTAGCTTGTAAAATATCCCCAGATTATTCTGTTGAACATGTCTGGTTTTGTAGCCTCACATTTAGTCCAACTCTCCCACTTTTCAGGTGAGGAGACTGAAGTCTGCTGTCAGCCTAGTTCTTTAAAGCAGCTTTTGAATCCTTGGAGCCTTTAAATATGAGCCATGATTGCCCAGACATGCTTTCTCCCTGTCCCAACTTGTTTTCAACTTGGTTATATTTTACTTCCACCCCTAAACAGATCCAAATTCCTGCTCGGGGGTCCTGAAAGTCATCTCTGATCCTTCCAAAATTGATATTGGTACAAGTTGTCTCTGTTCTTAAGAATTTGATGTCTTCTCTAAACTTTGCCTACATATCATTACATCATTAAACATTTTAGAATAGGTATTGTTAAGATCAAGCTTGTGTCAGAGAGCCTGTGGAGAAAAAGGAACTCTCATACGCTGTTGGTGGGAATGCAGATTGGTGCAGCTGCTATGAAAGGCAGTGTGGAGGTTCCCCAAAAAACTAAGAATAGAATTATTATATGACCCAGCAATCCCTCTCCTGGGTATATATCCAAAAAAATCTGAAAACATTTAGCCATAAAGATGTATGTTCTCTGATGTTCACTGAAGCTTTATTTATGGTGACCAAGACATGGAAACAACCAAAGTGTCCTTCAATAGATGACTGGATAAAGAAGATGTGGTATATATACACAATGGAATGCTATTCTGCCATAATAAAAGATGAAATAGTACCATTTGTGACAAAATGAATGGATCTTGATATTATTATGCTAAGCGGAATAAGTAAGACAGAAAAAGTCAAGAACCATATGATTTCACTGATATGTAGGATATAAAACTGAAAGCAATAAAGGAACAAGACAAACAAATAAAAAACAAAAAAAACTCATAGACATCGACAATAGGTTAGTGATTCCCAGAGGGTAAGGGGGGAGGGGTGTGGTAGATGATGGTAAATGGAAATCAAATATATGGTGATGGAGAAAAACTGACTCTGGGTGGTGAACACACAATGAGATATATAGATGATGTATTACAGAATTGTGCCCTTGAAACTTATGTAACTTACTAACAATTGTCACCTCAATAAACTTTAATTTAAAAAAAAGATCAAGCTTCCCAAATCCTTCTACTTCCTATAGTAGTGCAAATATAAAAACAAGGAAAATAGTAAGCTGAAATCTCAACCCCAGCCTGTGTTTTCTTGAGTACACATAAAACCCCCAAAGAAGAAACACATTCTATTTTTTGTTACATCATTATATGCAAATGTCTGTTTTGTCCTCTGTTCTATACTTCTGTGCTGAGCTCAGCTCTGCTAGTTTACATTCCATCAAAATGATCCAAGTGCAATTTCAAATTTACATTATCATCATCAGATTCTACACCAAAGCTCACTTTCCAAATGTTCCAGTGTAAGCTATGCATGATGCAAAATTTCTTTCTTTCTTTTTTTTAAATTGGGGTATATTGGGAAACAGTGTGTTTTTCCAGAGACCAAAAACAATACACTGTTATGAAAATATGTTGAAACTGGCCATTTTTCTCTCTCAGGTTCAAGTGGCTTTTAGTAACTGATTATTGGGGTTCCAGCCACCAATTTTGACCAGGCCTGTGATTTGATTCCTACCAGAGTTCACAATACTGAAAGTACATGGTTGAATATACTGTTGTTCAACTCAACCACAATCCCAGTGGATGGCTTTCATTAGAACTTGGCAACATATCTGGCTCACAAAAATTTCTAGTTATTTTTTTTTCTAAAGCATGCCCCCAAATTATATAATATTCAATTGTTTATAATACATTAAACTAGTTTAATATCCAAAACCACATTTAGAATACCTGAGTCTCCATGAAGCTGGCTGACATCATTCATTTGCCATGCCCCAGTGATTCTGAGATCCATCCCACCCAAATTTTGGGAATATTCAAGCTGCTTCCAGTGGATTTTTCATATAAATCACCTGCTTTGGCTTATGTTGCACACTTTCCTAGGGCCTCTCAGGGGTCCCTGGAGCCCAGACAAACAGCATCTGGCTTGAGCATGTCCCATACCTCTGGCTGAGTAGCCCAAAGTCTGGCACTAGCGGCAGCTGGTCTGGTTTGTGAATTGGCCTCCTGAGGCACTTCCAAACATGGCATGAGTGGTGGCCATCTGTGAATTGCTTTGTGGCTCTTGCCAGGTGGCCTCAAGTGGAGCATGGGTTGTGGCTGAACTTGACTTGCAGCAGGTTCCCTCCCAGATGGCCCTGGGGCTGGCACGCCTAGTGGCCAGCTTTGAAACAAGCTGCAGCATCACCCACCTGCCTCCAAGGATGATGCACCCGAGGGGTGGATTGGACAGGCACCAGAGCCATGCTAAGGCAGGTCCTGCTCTGTAGCAACAGCGCCTGCACCATAACTCCTCCACTGTAGTTATGGCCAGTTCTCACAACTAATGAGCCCAAGGGTCTCCCTCCCATTGATGTGCAAACAGCAACCAAGGTTGAGCTACAAGAAGAAAGCACACAAAACACACACAAGGACACAACTGGAGTGTGCAGCCCAGGTGACCCGGAAGACTGTGCCACTGAGCCCCACAGCACACCTACTACGTAAGGCCACTCTACTAAGACTGATAAACATAGAAGCCCTACCTAGTACCTAGAAAGAAACACAGGGAAGCAGCCAAAATGGGGAGACAAAGAAGCATGTCCCAAATAAAAGAAGAGAACAAAGCTCCAGAAAATGAACAAAACAAAATGGAGACAAGCAAAGCAATCTACCAGATGCAGAGTTCTAAACACTGGATATAAGGATGCTCAGTGATCTCAGGAAGAACTTCAACAAAGAGACAGGAAACATAAAAATGAAGGCAAAAAAATAAATAAATAAAAAGGACCAGTCAGAAAGAAAGAATACAATAACAGAAATGAAGACTACATTACAGGGAATAAACAGTAGATTTGATGAAGCAGAGGACTGAATCTGTGATTTAGAAGATAAGGTAGCACAAAACACCCAATTGGAACAGCAAAAATAATTTTAAAAAATGAAGAGCTTTCTGGGACAACATCAAGCATACCAACATTCACATTATAGGGATGCCAGAAGAAGAGAGCAAGGAATTGAAAACCTATTTGAAGAAATAATGATGGAAAATTTCCCTAATGATGGAAATAATTATGGTGAAGGAAATAGGTATACAAGCCCAGGAAGCACAGAGATAAGGGGCTAATATCCAAACTATATAAAGAACTCATACAACTCAACAACAACAAAAAAATACAATACATTAAAAAGAACCCAATTTAAAAAATTGGCAGAGGACCTGAACAGACACTTCTTCCAAGAGACAAACACAGACTGAAAATAAAGAGATGGAAACAATATTTCATGAAAAATGGAAACAAACAAATAAACAAAATCTGGAGTAGTCATACTTATAACAGACAAAATAGACTTTAAAACAAAGACTATAACAACAGACAAAGAATGACCTAGTAATCCCACTTCTGGGTATTTATCCAAAGAAACCCAAAATGCTACTTTGACAGGATGTGCTCATTTACATGCTCATTGCAGTATTATTTACAACTGCCAAGACATGAAGACAACCTGGGTGTCCCTCAATGGATGAATGGATAAAGAAGAGGTGGTACATATATACAATGGAATATTAGTCAGCCAAAAAAATTAAAAAAGAATGCAATGGATCTAGAGAGTATTTTGTGGATTATAGTAAGTCAGACAGCAAAGGACAAATGTTGTATGATTTCACTTATAAGTGGAATCTAAAGAACAAAATAAATAAATGAAACAGAAACAAACTCATACATACAGAGAACATATTGATGGTTGCCAGAAGGGAGGAGTGTTCGGAGTGGGTGAAAAATGGGAAGGGATTATGAAGTATAAATTGATTGTTACACAGTAGTTATGGGGATGTAGTGTATAGCATAAGGAATATAGTCAATAATATTGCAATAACTCTGTATGGTGTCAGATAGGTACTAGATCTATCAGGGTAATAGATGGAAGGGGGATTAGGGGGAGGGTGAAAAATGTGAAGGGATTAAGAAATACAAATTGGTAGTTATAAAATAGTCACGGGGATGTAAAGTATAGGGAATATAATCAGTAATATGGTAATGATTATGTAAAGTGCCAGGTGGGTACTGTTGAATAACTGCTAAACACCTGAAACCAATATAATATTATATGTTAGCTATATTTTAATAAAAATCCTAAGAGATTGTATTTAAACCAAGTTGCTTTAATATAGAAATATCTCAATATTATAATTAACCAAATTCTACTCTGTGAGACACACAAAAAATATATGGACAAAGACATATGGAAAACTTACATAAAAGAATCCAAGTGGCCCAGATATATAGGGAATTTTCATTCCCAAGAGATACTTGACTTGTGAAGTCACGACGTGGGTGGCAGCCCCAGTTGTCATCGCGCTGATCACAGGCTCCGTAAACAGGAATGTAGCCCTGCCCAGGTGTAGCACAAAGATGGCCACCTAATAGGACAAAGGAAAATGAAATTTCCCAAGGTTCCTAGAGGGATTAATATGTAACACATTTTCATTTTCATTTCACACAGACATAGCGAACTAATGTGAAATGTGTTTTAAATTTTTGTATGTTCAATATTTTGAGTCTTCTTGAGAACATTATCAGATTCTAAGACTCCAAACATTATTAGGTACAATGTAAGTGCTTCGATAAAAATTAACATATCATTTTTTACTGACAATTGACTTTCTTTTTTTTCTTTTCCTAATCATACATGTTACCAAAAAAAAGGAAATATGCTCAAATCAGTTACTACATGGGGCTCTGTGGAGAAAAAAAAATCAAATTTGCATTATCATATCTGCAATTTTTAAAAAATATCTAAAAGACGTGATTCATTACTTTACAGCTAGTCAGTTTAAAACTGCAAAAGCATTGAGAAAAAAAAGTCATTTCTTGAGTTTTCCCAGTTTCCAAGAAATGGAAACATACTGTTTGACTAGAGACTATGTCAAGTAGTATTAAAGGGCCAATATTAATAAGAAGATACCAGGACTTATTTGCATATGGAAAAGAGCAAAAGACAGAGATAAGTTTAAGGGGTATGTCTTAAGAAACCTAAGAACAAGCAGAAATGTCATTTTTCTTAAACATTTCCTTACTACTCCTAGCATCATACTTTATGGCAGCATCATTCATGACAAAACAAAATCATCAACTCTGAGTTGAAGCTGTGCATTGAGTTCTGCTGGGCAAAAGATGACATAGAGAATCAAATCTCTCTTTCACTATTAACACAGCAATGATTAGTGTTCTTCCTTTACCAGAGAGAGAGCTTTTACAATTGTGTAAACTCAGTCATAGAAACTGCAAAAACAAAAATCCACTATTTTGAAATTAACATTAAATTACATTCATGAATATCCACACTGGAAAAGGGACATAAAGTGGGTGATGTTGATATACCCTTTCAATGTGTTAATTATAATATTTAGGTCAGGTCTTAAAATTCTTGTTCAAAAATATGATTAATGGGCAGCCATTTGGCTCAGTTTGTTAGAGTGCAGTGCTCATAACACCAAGGTCACTGGTTCAATTCCCACATGGGCCAGTGAGCTGTACTCTCCACAACTAGATTGAAAACAGTGACTTAGGAGAACTGACTCTGGGTGGTGAACACAGAATGTGATTTATAAAGGATGTAATACAGAATTGTATACCTGAAATTTATGTAACTTTACTAACAATTGTCACCCCAATAAACTTTAATTTAAAAAAAAAGAAGAAGAAGAAAACAATGACTTGACTTGGAGTTGATGGGTCCTGGAAAAACACACTGTTCCCCAATAAAATACAAATAAGATTACTTATTAAGGAAATCAGAGGAAAGAATAGCAATGAGATCTACTTATATCAAGAGGTCATAGTGATAAAAATGAGAAGTGCTATCTGGTACCACCACATCCTAAATTGCAAAATACATAATTTCTATCACATGCATTGCCCCTTGGCCAAAAGCAATAATGCTCTAAATTCATGTTAGAATGGCACTCAAACCTGAAAATTTAAGTTCTGATCCTGGCTCCACCATATCCTAGCTTTGTGAAATAATATATGAAAGAGCTTTGAAACCTGTAAAATGCGCAACATATGTGATGCATTAGAAACATCCTAAGGAGTCATAATTATTTACCCAGTAAGCCAGCCACCAGCTTTGAAAATGTAGAAAGGGCCATACCACATTTTCCAACTCTGGAAAACTTGGAAGAATTTATCTGTGCAGAAAGAAATGTATTTGAATAGTTTGCAGTTTAGCAGCCCCCTTTTATTCAAGATCTAGTAAAGAAAATAATATGGATCACAAATGTAGAATTCAGGCAATTTGTTTCTGTCAACATAGGAAGCCAAAGCAGCAGCTTGTGTTATTAACATTTTTTCAGAAACGGCATTGGTTTGTCAAAGTAGAAATGTCCTAAGGGAAATATGTAATCAATAAATGGTGTAAGTGCTAATGGAAAGCACTGATCTTCTTGGCAACTCTTGATTCATAGTCTGTTGATTTTTATCTTGCAAACACAGTCAGTTAAGAAAAACGTTGAACTATTTTTTCTCTAAGCATATCTTTACTAATAAATTAGTGTCAATTTATGACATCAACTCTTACATGCCATGAGGATGAAATTAGCATATTACTGAAGTAAGATGAACACCAGAGAGTTGGATTTTCATTTCAGTTAAATACAGCATACAAACAACTCAAATCTCTGAAACTGTGAAATCTGTTTCTTAACATGGAATTTTATGCATACGGGTACATGGTATGTTAAAAAGTTCTCATCTGTATGCTAAATTCTATCTTCATTTATTTTGAGAAGCAAACTTTTGGGAGTCATTGTAGAGACCATCGCCATTTTACCTTCTGTTTTTATTTGTTTTCTAAATTCAAGCACCTGCTTAGAAGGGTTATTGATTTGTCATGCCTGAGAAACAAATGTCACCTAACCTGAAGTGATTCACCAATCACTTCCAGCTACCTACTATCTTCTAGTAGCAGCTGCTTTGTCATTTCCACAATCTGAACGTTACAAATGGAAGAATCCAGGAAAAGTGCAAGATATAAAAAGAGTTCAACCACTTTAAATGTTGCAAATATAGGTATCTAACAGAAACCAGAAAAGATGGAGTACCCTCCTTTAAAACTTATCCAAAGACTTAAAGTATTTTTATAATATTCTACTTGTACACACTTTATGCTTTAAAAATAAAATCTTCCCAGAAAGGGATAAATCCTTAAAATGTAGAACTCTTGACTCTGAAAGATCAAGAAGCCCCTTAAGACCCAATTTCTAACACAAACTATTGGGTACATGAAGGATGCTTGCAAACAGGTGAGATTAACTGAAGTGAAATTACTCTCTTATGGATGACAATATTCTCCATAACCCAAGATAATGGTAAATACTTTAGGGGGAAGAAAAAGAAAGAGCAGAAAGAGGGAAAAGAGAAAGGGAGAATGAAAAGAAATTGAAGAAGAAGTTAGAGAACTTTCCACACGACCCAAATTTCAACATTTTATTCACATCAAAATTGGGGATTATCGACATAAGAAACATCCAAACCTGCAGAGAACTTTAATGAGTTTATTTGAGCCAAACTGACAACAATTGCCAAGAAGCAAAATCTCAATGGATTAAGAAAATGCCCCAGAGAAAGGCAGTTTTGCATCTTATTTTATACATTAGAATCAAAGGAGGAGATGAAGGAGGGTTACATGAAATCCATTGGTAGTAGATTAAGGAGCTGGGGGAAAGCAAAGTGGGGAAATCTCTGAGACTGGAAAAAAGCAAAATGGAGAGACACATACTTCTTTTACATTGGTGGTAACAGGATAGTTAACATTTTATAGCACATAGAGATGGTATACCAGGAACAAGATAATAATGAGGGGTTCTGTAGTCTGGTGCTCTGGTCTGGTGGATTGTGCCCTGAGGGGTCCAGAAAAAGGGATTACTCTGACATTCCAAAGGTATGTTATCTTAGACACAAAAAGACAATAGACAGTCTCACTTAAGGTAAAGATTGACTTTTGTCAAGGAAGCTACAGACCAAGGATGTGACTAACCACCATGAGCAGCTTTTAGTTAGGAATTTTTATGTTTAGACCACCCTATTTGGTTAATTTTGGTCTCTGAGTTTGTAGGGTCTGCCAAGCTGGCCTCCCCAAGCTTGTCAGGTTTAGTATGTGGCCCCTTTTTCATCCACATAGCTCATTCCCTTTTATCACTGAATAGTATGGAAGAGGCTATTATATTCTGAATTCCACAGCACATAACTTCATAAGTACCCTTTTTTCTTTTTTCTCTCAAGTCCTCTGGTCACACAGAAACTTTTTCTGCCATATCCTTATGCAGCATTCAATTGTTTTCCAAAAAGGGAGTTTTGCAGGAGTGACATCCTTCTTATATATGAAGGTCAGACAATTACTTTCATGAAAAGGTGCTACATACCTCATTGCTGAATATCACTATGGTCACCTTCGAAGTACTCCCCTTGGGAAGCTATGCACCGATACCAGTGCCTAGTCCACCCTTCAAAGCAATTTTGGAACTCTTTTTCTGGAATGGCCATCAGAGCTGTCATCATATTATCCTTGATGTCCTGAATGTCACCAAAATGTCTTCCTTTCAATATTTCCTTTATCTCCGGGTAAAGAAAGAAGTCATTGGGGGCCAGATCAGGTGAGTAGGGAGTGTGTTCCAATACAGTTATTTGTTTACTGGCTAAAAACTCCCTCATATACAATGCCATATGAGCTAATGCATTATCATGATGCAAGAGCCATGAATTGTTGGTGAAAAGTTCAGGTCGTCTAACTTTTTAACGCAGCCTTTTCAGCACTTCCAAATAGTAAACTTGGTTAACTGTCCAGTTGGTACAAATTCATAATGAATAATCCCTCTGATATCAAAAAAGGTTAGTAACATCGTTGCAACAAGTTCATGAACTTAATTGTCAGACCGCGTACATTTATTAAACACTTAATTTTGCCACGAAATATGCTGTGCACTGGCTCAAAAATCAGAACTGTGTTTTGGTCGGATTAATATGATGATAGAATGTGGAATAACTGGCCATTTCAGAGTAGTTGTAAGAGGGTTAGCTAAATGAAGAGGACAAAAGCACCTAAACTAGTCACAGCAGGGATGGAGAACAGAGATAAGTGTTGGATTATCCTCTAGACAAATTGGTCATATGCTTAGGAAACATAGTTTATTTTTTATTTGATTTTTTTATTGTGGAATATATCAGAAATTCACTAGGCTTAATTAAGAATTATTTTTGTTTGAAATTGTGTTGTAGGAATATTTCCCCAAATGATGTAGGGGAATTTTGAGTGAGTGAGTGAGTGATTGCTAGGATCGTGTCTCGTGAGACAGAAGAATGGAAACACAGACCCAGGAGAGGTAAAGAGTTTTAAAAAGAGGATAGTTTATTGAAAGCAAAGGGTCAGAGCTCCCGAGCGGGAAGGGGTCCCGAATGGGGGTGTCCAGTGACTGAGGCAAAAGCTCTTACTTTTATACCTTTCCTTGTCTTTTTGGGGAAGGGGACTGGTGCCTTGTAATGAAATTTGTCTACCAGGTTTGTTCTGCTTGCCCATCCTGAAGGAATTAGCAAAATAACCCACTCTTATCTATCAGATCTGCTCCATTTGTAAGGCCAAAAGGAATTTTATGTTTAACCTCAAGGCATTGTTGCATTTTGTCCTGGAGTGAAGGAGTGATTTCAAAACCTGAAGTCTTAGAATATGTCTGTCTTGTTTATTCCACCAGGGACCTCCCTGTCTACTTAGCAACATACTAACTAACCTGTCTCAATTACATGGTTGAAGGAGGCACCATAATCTTATCAGTTCTCCAACTTTTCTAGAAAAATATAGGCTTTCATGCAAGCAGCATTGAGAACAGAACTGTCAGGATTGGACAATGACTTGATTTTCTGCCTTCCTTTCTGCCCTTGCTAAAGAAAACAAGTTGTAAAATGGGATGATTGGAGCATGATATTATAAGATGCAGAGGAGTAGGGAGTGGCAGAAGTGGTTGTAGTTTTATTTTTCATCAGGTGAGGGCTGGGGGACAATTGTGAAAAGACATGGAATATTTCATTGACTAGGTCCCCACATTTACCCTGGACAGATCTGACAAAATGCATGACCAAATTAAAACATTATAATACACTCTCCTACTCCTTTTTCATTAAGAACCGTGTTACAATTTAAACAGATATAGACACATTCTATCTTCTGTTAGGGGATGGACAGAGAAAAGGTAAAAACAACAACAACAACAAAAGCACTCAACATAATTTTGGTTATTTAATAAGGTGATACTGCTAACATTTAATTGACTTTTTTCCTATTCAAATAATTCAACTTGAGGCAGGGCCTTATTTGGGACCCTTGTAGTAGAACCTTCACAATGTCACTGGCCTCACCTTTCCTTGACCTATAGCTTAACAATAGATTACCCCCTGTGGCTTGAGCTTGGAATGTCCCCTGTCCCAGTTCCCTGCTTTAGAAAATTACCCTGAAACTCATGATTAATACTGTTAGACCATTGATCACAATCTCTATGATCTAGCATTCTTTCCAGGCTACTCCAATCATTGTTCCTGGGTTGTTGATGCCCCCAGACAGCCACAGTTGCCAGAAGGAAGGCTCCATACAGACCTTGGAACCATCATGTAGCCTCTGGAGGAATGCCCAGATCTTATAATGTTAAGGCAGTTTTTGAAAGTGTTAACCTGCTGCCTTCTTAGATCACCAGTGGTCTGACAATAAATGCTTATCCTATTGCCCAACTCATGTGTCGTTCTGAGCTGCACAGGCAGCCCGAGCCCTGGACTTGGCTGCCCTCTGGTTTCAAACTCACATTTATTAAATACCAGCTGCTGAAATTATAGAGCTAAAACAGTGTCTGTTACTTTGAGACTCACAGTCCAGAAAGGGAGGTAAATATGTAGAAAATATTTCCTGGCAGATTAAGTAGTCCTATAATGTAAGGCATAAACAGTGTCTTATTCATGGAAGTAGGGAAATTACTTACAACCATGTCCAGAGATATCAGATAAGGGTTTTTGAAATTATTATATTTGAGCTTAGCCTTAAAGGATAAGGAGGAGGCAGGCAAATGGTGTGAAAAGAGCCTCAAAGGCTTCGAGAATGGCAGACACACAGTTGTGAAGTTTAGGACTTTGCCCCACCACATTAGTCATGCCTCATGCACAGGCTGCTATTACTATTAAGTAGGTAAAATGTGAGAAAGAACTAGAACAATTCCTACCCCTAGAAGCTGCTGGATTGAGTATCCTTGAGTTCTTTCTCAGTATTAGTTTAGAAAGCCATGTAGCACAGCAGTTAAGAGACATTATACTGGAGTCCAACTCCTAGGCATCCAATTCCTAATTATGAGATTCTAAATAAGTCACTTTACCTTTTAATATGTTCATCTGTATAATGGAAAAAGTAATATTACTTATTTCATAAACTATTGATGGGGATTGAATGTACGAGATCGGACAATTAAGTTCGCGAACTCATCCTAGAAAAACTGCTGCATACTTCATTACAGAATATCATTATGGTCTCCTTTGAAGTACTCCCCTTGGGAAGTTATGCACCAATGCCAGCACCTAGTCCACCATTCAAAGAAATTTTGCAACTCTTTTTCTGGAATGGCCATCAGAGCTGTCATCGTATTACCCTTGATGTCCTTAATGTCATCAAAATGTCTTCCTTTCCATATTTCCTTTATCTTCAGGTAAACAAAAAGTCATTGGGAATGAGATCAGTTGAGTAGGGAGGGTGTTCCAATACAGTTATTTGTTTACTGGCTAGAAACTCCCCCACAGACAGTGCTGTGTGAGCTGGCGTATTGTCATGATGGAAGAGCCATGAATTGTTGGTGAAAAGTTCAGCTGGTCTAACTTTTTCATGCAGGCTTTTCAGCACTTCCAAATAGTAAACTTGGTTAACTGTTTGTCCAGTGGTACAAATTCATAATGAATAATCCCTCTGATATGAAAAAAGGTTTGCAACATTGTTGCAACAAGTTCATGAACTTAATTGTCAGACCTCGTATGAATACATGTAGTAAACTTGGAATGGAGTTTAGTATATCAAAACATAATAAATATTATTCCTATTACTGTGAGGAATTTTCATTTTTATAATTTTAAGAATGTTTTTGATGAGGCAGAAAAGGATTAATAAAAGTGAACCTGAAAGGGGACTGCCCAGGCCTGCATCCCCTCCCCAGGAACCGCCCAGGCTCATACCCTAGAAGTAAATCTAGGATGGCTAAATCCTCATAAAAAGAGGAGATAAGCCCCAACTGGCTTTAACTGGTTCTTCACACATGCACAAACTGCCAAAACCTACCCATCAGTTGAACTCTAGCCTAATTATAATGCAATTAGAATGAAATGAACATAAAGGCTTGCCCCCTCCCCGTGGGTTTTTCTGTATGCATTCTGGGTAAGAGCATGTGCAGAAAGAAACTAGGTATATAACCAACATACAGTGGTACCTTGGTTTTCAAACGTAATCCGTTCCAGAAGACTGTCGAGCTCTGAAACATTCGAAAACAGCCGACAGCTAGGCCTCAGGATCTTGCACTCAGCGGAAGTCGCGTGACATGTTTGATTTCTGTGGTGTGTTCGAAAACCGAAGCATTTACTTCCGGGTTTATGGCGTTCATAAACTGAAATGTTCGTCAACAGAGACATTCGAAAACTGAGGTACTACTTATGTCAATCAAATGACCTCAGTCTACAAGTCACATCTCCTGCCATACATAAATTTACCTACATTTTCCTATATAAGAAAAAGCTAACCTAAAGTCAGGTGCAGTCCTCTGCCCTGGCAATGTCTAGCCCGGCTTCCCTCTTCTTTAAAAAACTTACTTCCTTGCTCTCCCCATTTCAGGCTGAGTCTGTGAATACTTTTCACCTTTTGTGAATGACCAGGGATTAATCCCAATGACACAATAATTATTATAATCCTAATTTTATTAAATTTATTACTTCTTAGCTTCACGAGGTACAAATACAGCTGGAAAGATCTAGATTAAACAAAGTAATGACTTCCTGACTTTAATGATTGTGAAATAGTAAAACATCATCAAAATAGATTTTAGATTGTCCTTCCCCTGCATTACAAAAGAGTGAAGACAATGACTTTTCCGGAAAGAGTATTTTGTGTCGAATCGAAGGTTAAACTACTTTACATCCTTTTTTCTTTATTACTTCAACATTTTATTTCCTGTAATGTGACTAGAAATATTTAACATTTCTTTTTAGAAAACAACTTCTCTTTCTCTAAGGAGAGAGACCTGCTAATCAATGTGCTCAGATAAACAAAGTACTTTAACTTTCAATTAACAAAAATTAAATGATTATAGAAATATTAACAAATTCCTATTTATCCGGATATACAATTCTGTCATGTTTGATAATTAGAAAGTGTGGACGGGCCACATATTACGCCTGACAAGCTCAGAAAACTGATATAACCACAGGAGATGGTGTGAACATAAAAAATGTCATAACTAAGTGGGCCATGGTGGGAAGTCACATCTTTAGCTTCTTTCATAAAGTTAATCTGTGCCTTTAAGTGGGCCTGCACTTAAAATAATATCTTTGGAATGTCAGTAATCCTTTTTCCAACCAGAGCTGGAAACTGCAAAATTCCTCATCATTATGCATGTGTCCTGATTACTATCTCTATGTGCTGTAAAAAGTGAACTGTTAACTATCCTGTACCCACCAATGTAAAAGAAGTACCAATCTCTCCAATTTACTTTTATCCAATCCCAGAGATTTCCCCACTTTGCTTTCTCCCACCCCCTTAATCTATCACCAGTGGATTTCATGTAACCCTCCTCCTTTGATTTTATATATAAAATAAGCTGCAAACCGCCATTTCATGGAGCATTTTCTCAGTCCATTGAGATTTTGCTTCTTGGCAATTGTCATCAGTTTGGTTCAAATAAGCTTAGGATTTTTTCGTTGATAAACATGTGCAAGATTTTATGATGTTATAAACTCAGTCTTGCCCCAGAGTTTTATAAACTCTTCCAGCTTGAGATCAGGACTATCTGAATGTACTGAAGGACATCATATAGGTCCTCTTTATTAATAGCATGCTAATGAGATAGAAAAACCATAGGCAGTCAGGGACATGGCCGTGGTAGAGGAGATTAAGACCCAGACTATAACCAAAACCAAAGAAAGTTACTTTAAAATACCTCACAAACAAATTCAAACTGCAGAGTCCACCAGAATTATCAGCTCAGGTGCAGGAGACCAATCAGCTCTGACTCAGAGATATTAATAGTTCCCAGCAGAGCCCAGCTCAAAGGGCATTCCACTTTCGGATTCCCCCTCTCTTCGGAGAGCTGTTCTCTTGCACTTTACGATAAAACTGTACTGCTTAAACCTTGCCCCTCCGATCCACGTTCCCCTTCTGCGGCGACTGCGAGATCAGGATCCCAGAACACACCAGGATCCCGCATCATTTCGGGGCTCTCCTGGGATATAAGGAGAGGTAGGCACACTTCATGCTTCTGCTGCCACATGCCTGGCTTCAGGCTTCCATTTTAAGATTCTCTCTGTCAAAAAAAATTAGGCCTCCGTCAACCATTTAAAAGCGACTAGCAAGGCTGCCAACCTACAAGACTCAGAGGATAGGTCTTCTGGGACTGGAGGTGGCTGATGCCCAGATCCGCATCGGGAATGTTGGCCGCCCACTGCCTGGCTTCTTTCCTCACGAATGGAGACGTCCTCGGCACGCAACCAGCAGTGTAGACCCTGGATGATAATTGCAGGGCCCTTCCGAGGTGACACTACAGTGGGTCCCAAAGGTCTCCGAGGTCCTGCGCTAGTCTGACAGTCCCAAGTGGATGCCTTAGACCAACCCTTCCACCACTGTCACTCTCTTTCCAGCCTTTCCTATCCTTAACACCTGTGAGACGTTGGTCCCGGGTCTTTCCCTTTCACCCCCTCATCCACTGGACATCTTCTCCCCTGCAACACCTAAGGTAATAAAATCAACCTTTGTCTTTACCTCACCTCCTCAGTCAACACAGATCTCCTCTTTAGGCACCTGGCAGAATTCCTCATCGACCCCTACTGGGATCTCCTCATGGCTCTCAGACACCAATAGCACTGTCCTGAGGTCCCCATCCAACACCTCTGTTGTTTCTGTTCTCCCACCCACTCCTGCCGTTTTACTAACTCTTGCCTAGTGGCCTGCATACATCTGGGCCTCCACCTTTGGGGGCCCGAATATCTTGCCGCCTTTTTCTCACACCTCTGTTTTTGCAGGATCATCAAAGCCACATCCCATATTTCCGATTCCCTGTACCTTAAGGAATCCTCCTTCTTTGCGGCCTTCTGGGGTTTTCACAATCGTTTCCTTAGCCACTCTCAGGACTGGGAGTCCTTACAATCCCTATCACTCAGGCAGGTTCCCTTCCTCCAGGTCTGGGCCATTTACACCCTCATCTCCATTCTCTTCAAACAGAGTCATTTCTACATATTCCATCCCATTAATTTCCAGGATGCTGAGTCGGGCCCTTCATCCCTGCACTCTAAAGCAGCCTATTATCAGCCACACACTATATAGGTCCCTTATCACAGGGGTAGGTAGGCATTCACTCAGGGTCTGGGCGAGGCAGCCCAGGTAAGCATGAATAATCCTGGCCACCCATGACCCCCACAGTCTAATTCCTGCTCATGCAGTGTGTTAGACCCAAAGGACTAGAGGATGCCTTACACAAAGTAGTGGGAGAAAAGAGCGATAAAAGGATGGCTTTCCTTTTCTTCCTTTCAGAATGGGCAATCAGCCCTCAACTGCCTACACCCCCGTGAAATACATCCTGAAGCATTGGGATAAATTTTACCTCCAGACTCTGAAGAAATGGTGCATGATATTCTTTTGCTCTGAAGTGTGGCCCCAATACAAGTTAGAAGATGGGGGAACCTGGCCTCCTGGCGGAAGTATCAACTACAATGCAATTAGACCTGTTCTGTAGGTGGGAAGGCAAGTGGTCCAAGATTCCATATGGTCAGGCCTTCTTTCCCTTAAGAGACAATTTAGACTTATGCAAGGAATGTTGAATTAACTCCGTCCTTCTGGCCCTCATCTCATGCCCCCCTCCACCAAAGACATCAGATAAAATACTTTCCCCCACAGCTGAGGACAAGACACAGGGAAAACAAAATCGCCCAGAAATTTCTTCTCACCCCCCCTTCCTCAGGGCCAACCCATCCCTCAGCATACCTTACCTGTCCTCCTTACCCCAGGCCGCCTGCCCATAGTCACCCCACCTATAGGGTTAATATCTTGCCATTGCAAGAAATGCCAGGGGAATTCAGCCCAGTCAGGACCCAAGTTGCTTTCTCCCTACAAGATCTCAAACAGATAAAAAGAGACTTAGGGAAATTTTCAGATGACCCGTACAAATACATAGAGCCCTTCCAAAACTTAACTCAAGTTTGTGATCTTTCATGGAAGGACACCATGTTAATCCTTAACCAGACGCTTACCAGTTCTGAAAAACAAGTGGCCCTACAAGCTGCTGAGCAATTCGGGGTATACCATGATGAACAGACAGGATGAGACCCTGTCAGGGAACCCTTCCCTACAGGAAAACAGGTAGTTCCTACTAACGATACCCAATGGAACTCTGATACCGCCATGGGAAACTGGCAGAGAAAGCACTTTTTGGCATGTATCTTGGAGGGACTGAGAAAGACACGAGCTAAGCCCCTCAATTATTCCAAACTCTCTACCATCAGTCAGCAATTGGATGAAAATCCCTCAGCTTTTCTAGAGAGACTTAGGGGAGCCCTAATCGAACACACCCCTATCATACCAGACACTCAAGAAGGAGACATAATACTTGGAGATAAATTTGTAACCCACACTGCCCGAGACATTCACAGGAAGCTACAGAAGTTGGCTATGGGTCCTGAAGTCACCTTAGAACAATTACTAAAGATAGCCAATACAGTGTTCTATAATCAGGATCAGGAGGAGGCACAGGACAAAGAAAGAAAAATTAGAAAGAAAACAGAGATGCTTGTGGTGGCCCTTTGGGCCTCTGCCCTACAAGAAACCCAGGAAAAATCTAATTGTTATCAACACGGATGGTCCAGGCACTGGAAAAAGGGGGCAACATGGAGACCACCCCAGCCATGCCCCCTCTGTGGAGACCAGTGGAAATCATAATGTCCTCAGAGGTCTCAACCTCCAAGGCCAGTTGCATCCAGCTTGGCCCCCACACAAACTGAGGGGACCCGGGGTTCTTAACCATGGCTATCACATCCCAGGTGCCCATAGGGATCCCCATGCCCCAGGTACTCTTAGAAATAGAAGGAAAGCCTGTTGACTTTCTTCTAGATATGGGAGCCACCTTCTCTGTCCTCCCCTCCAATCCAGGAACACTCTCAAACTGCTGTGTATTTATCCATAGAGTAACTGGAAAACCAGTAACCAAATACTTCTCACAACCCCTGGGGTGTTTGTGGGGTGACTTACTGTTCTCTCATACTTTCTTGATCATGCCAGAAAGTCCCACTCTCCTGCTGGGAAGAGACCTCATGACAAAACTACAAGCTGTAGAACCTAGCCCCTGAACACATTCCCAACTGCCTCCCGGTAATAGAAACAGACATCGACCCTGAGGTCTGGGCTGAGCCTGGAATAGTCGGCTGTGCCCTAATGGCTACCCCAATCTGTGTTTACCTCAAGGACCCCCATACATTTCCTAGCAGGAGGCAGTACCCCTTAAAACCCGAGACTCAACAAGGATTATCTCAGTTATCAATAACCTTAAAAAGACAGCTCTCCTCAGGACATGTAACAGTCCTTGTAACACCCCTATTCTGGGAATCCGAAAACCCAATGGGGAATGGCAATTGGTACAGGACCTCCAGGCCATCAACAAGGCAGTTGAGAGTCCCAAATCTGTACACACTCTATAGTCCCAAATCGTACGACCTATAGTCCTAAATGCGTACACACTCTTAGATACCTAAAGAAACTAAATGGTTTACTGTCTTAGACTTGAAAGATACCTTCTTCTGCATACCCTCACACCCTGATTTGCAATACCTTTTTGCTTTTGAGGACCCTGAAACCAGACCTCGCAGTTCACTTGGATGGTCCTTCCCCAGGGGTTTAGGGACAGTCCACATTTATTTGGACAGGACCTCTCGAAGGACCTGTCTGAATTATCCTCTGACCAGTGTACCCTCTTACAATATGTAGATGATCTCTTGTTGTGATCTGCCTCTGAGAGCCTTATAAGTCATGCAACAACTGCCCTCTTAAATTTCTTAGCTACCAGGGGTTACAAAATTTCTAAGGCTAAAGCCCAGATATGTCAAACTACAGTCAAATATTTAAGCCTAACTCTTTCAGAGGGATGGAGGGCCCTAGGGTCAGATAGGGTCCAGCCTATTTCTACATACCCCCTCCCCAGGACTCTCAAACAACTTAGAGGATTTCTAGTCATCACTGGATATTGCCGTCTATGGATTCCCTGTTATGGCAATAGCCAGGCCTTTATACCAAACAATTAAAGACACGCAAGAGGTTGGGACACACCTGGTGCTCTGGAACTTGGAGGGTGAACAAACTTTCAATCTTTTAAGACAGGCTTTACTAACTGCCACAGCTTTGAGCCTCCCAACTGGGGAGCCCTACAACTTCTACATCACAGAGAAAAAAGGAATGGTGCTAGGAGTCCTAACCCAACAAAAAGGACCTTCCCAACAACTGGTAGGATATCTGAGCAAGGAGTTAGATGTAGTAGCTCGTGGGTAGCTTGCCTGCCTCCGGATGGGTACAGCAACTGCCCTCTTAGTACCAGAAACCCTCAAACTCACTCTGAGACAAGACCTCAGAGTATACACCCCACACCATATACAAGGATTACTAAGCACTGAAAATAGTCACTGGCTCACAGATACTCACCTCTTAAAATACCAGGCCCTACTGCTGGAAGGACCTATAACACAGATCAGGACTTGCTTGACCCTAAACCCTGCTACCTTCCTACCCGAGGAGAGCATAGAACTCATGCATGATTGTCAACAAGTATTAGCTCAGACCTATGTGGCCAGGGGGTACCTATAAGATATACCCCTAGACAACGCAGAATAGATGCTTTTTACTGATGGGAGCTCTTTATAGAAAATGGAGTCTGTAAACCTGGCTATGCTATAGTCACCCTACATACTGCCTTAGAAGGTAAGACCCTACCCCCTGGGACCAGTGCTCAGCTAGCCAAACTTACTGCCCTCACCCAAGCCTTAGAACTAAGCAAAGATAAAAAACAAACAAACAAACAAAAAGAAACTAACATATATGCTGATTCCAAATATGCCTTCTTAGTTTTACATGCCCATGGGAACATCTGGAAAGAAAGAGATTTCTTAACTGCCACCAAGTCTCCCATTAAATTCCATCAAGAGATCAACCGGTAACTCCAATTGGTACTCCTGCCTCGAGAAATAGCAGTCATACATTGCAAAGGACATCAAAAGGGAAATAATGAGGTTTCCGAGGGAAAACATTTAGCAGATCAAGCGGCCAAAGATGCTGCCAAACAGTCTCCAGTAATAGCTCCCCTGGTCTGGGATGGCTCAGCAACACAGATCCAACCTCAATACACACCGAAAGAACAAAAGTGGGCCAAAGACTCTGGGTGGCTGGTTGGCTCAGTTGGTTAGAGCGCAGTGCTCATAACACCCAGTTCGCCAGTTCGATTCCCACATGGGCCGGTGATCTACGCCCTCCACAACTAGATTGAAAACAATGACTTGACTTGGAGCTGAACTGCACCCTCCACAACTAGATTGAAAAACAATGATTTGACTTGGAACTGATGGGTCCTTGAAAAACACACTGTTCCCCAATATTCCCCAATAAAAATTTTTTTAAAAAGTGGGCTAAAGAAAGGGGCTACCTGCCTGTCTATAGGGTGGAAATGAGGATGGCCACCTTCACCTCCCAACAGCAAATCAATGGAAGAGCCTCAAAACTCTATATCAGGCCTTCCATTTAGGACAGGACAAAACCATACAGATGGCTCAGTTGTTATTCACAGGCAAAGACATTCACAAAACTATTAAAAACATCCTCACTTCCTGTGAAGTCTACAATAGAAACGATCCCCTAATATATCCCCAGGCACCCATAGAGATACAAAGACAGGGTAGATACACAGGGGAAGATTGGCAACTGAACTACACCTACCTGCTCAAAGCCAGAGGATACAAATATCTCCTAGTCTGGGTAGACACATTCACACATTGTTTTGAGGCCTTTCCCTGTAGGACTGAGAAAGCTATAGAAGTTGTTAAAGTTCTAATCACAGGGATCATACCTAGGTTTGTTCTCCCCAGGTTTCTCCAAAGTGATAATGGGCCCTCTTTTAAAGCCACAGTCACTGAAGGAGTCTCTTAAGCCTTAGGGATAGATTACCACCTCCACTGTGCTTGGTGGCCCCAATCCTCTGGCAAGGTAGAAAAGACGAATGACATTACCAAAAGACAACTTCAAAAGCTATCCCAAGAGACTGGCCAAGGCTGGACTGCCTTACTCCCGATAGCCCTCCGTCGCATTCGAAACACACCCAACAAAGGGGGCCTAAGCCCTTTTGAAATACTATATGGCAGGCCCTTCTTAACAAATGACCTACTGGTAGACTGTGAAACTATAGAATTAACCCAACATTTTACTTCCCTGGCCCAATTCCAACAGGCTATCCAACAAATATCGGGATCACAACTCAGGGAAGAAAGCAGTCCCCTATTCTCCCCAGGAGACGAAGTTCTTCTTAAAACTCTTTCTTCTCTATCTCCTAGTCTAGATCCGGTCCAGAAAGGTCCTTACATGGTAATCCTCTCCACTTCCACTGCAATTAAAGTACCAGACTTTGACTCCTGGATTCACCACTCCCGAATCAAGCCTTGGACACCCACAGATCAGAGGCCTGAATACTTCAGCTATCCCAGGGAGACCTAAAACTGATCCTATGTCACTCAGATTAGTGTCCAGATGGTGTAACTTAACCTCAAGAAGACAATAATTGGAGGTTACATTCTTCTACTACTGGTCTTCCTCCTTTACCTAGCTGCTACCCTCTTCTGTGTGGCCCTAGATCCAATGTTCCTCCTCTGCCACAAACTTTCGTGGATGGGCTTAAGCTTGGGACTAATCTGCACTGTGTTCTTAGGAATGATCCTCCTAGTCCAATGAAACCTTCCCAACATCTAATATGACCTTAACACTCTTCTCCCTTGCTCTCCTTGTAACTGTTACCCATGGCCACCAGGCAAAGGGAATTTTAGAATGGGTCCAGCTAATGGTGACCACATTTAACCTAACTGACTGCTGGATCTGTGAAAAGGAATCTCTGGGGACCATCACCCCGCCCCTACTGTCACCTGGCTACAGACTAATTGCACTGTTAATCTCTCAATCTCTTACACTATCCCCTTCCCCAACGAGGCCATTGAGGGACTGTTCCTGACTACCTGGAGGGAATACATGGAGAGTGAAAAACAACAGACTCCCTGGTCCAGTGAAGCCCACGCTCTCACCTGGCTAGATAGCCTAAGCCTTAACACCTCTGCCACTTTCCCACTTTGCTTTGAAAACGCCACCCATGCTGTACGCCCAGAATTATTCCTTGGACAACTTCCCCCCTCCCAATGTAAGTTCACATTTAAGGTCATCGCAGGCTCTGGAGAAGAACATTGGAATTCCTCAGGATACAGCACCCTATGGACATATAAATATCCCACTAAATATCACATGTTCCTTAGAACACCCTACCCCTCTCCAAGGAAGTCCTTTTCCACTACCTCAAACCAACCCTGTTCAGCGGGATGGTCCTGTACAGTCTGCAATACCTCTCAGCTCAATCTAGCCTCAGGACTGTCCTTTTCTGCACACTAGTTCTCCCTAAAGACCTACCCTTCCAGCGCTTTAGCCTCCACAATCTCCGACAGACAGACTTCACACAGATCTGACTTTAATCTGGCAAAGACTAGGTGGACCTCTCTCTGGTAGGACCAGACCCCAGACCCTCTACACCTATGGATTTACTCTTCATCTAATACCTGAACAGGGTCTCTTTTTCATCTGTGGTATTAAGGCTTATATTACCCTGCCCCCTGGTTAGACAGGCCACTGTAGCCTTCTTTCATGGCTCCCATTGCAGACTATGCTCCCAGCACCAGCTACATGTCACATGTTTTAAAACAATTCTGTCCCAGGGTATAAAATGCTGCAGTAGTGCCGGTTCTAATCCCGCTCCTAACAGGAATCTTAGGAGCATCTGGTATGGCCTTAGGGGGAACTTCCATTCATCTATCTATCCAATTAACAAAGGCCTAAAAAGAAACCACCACAGGAATATGAAAGCTTACCCAACAAGTAGGTTCACTAGCAGGGGTGACTCTTCAGAACAGATGGGCCCTAGCTTTATTAACGTCCTATGCAAGAGAGACCTGTGCATATCTTAAAGAGGAATGCTGTTTTTATATAAATTATCATACTGGGTCTGTAGTTACCCATTTAGACACTGCCAATGAACTAATAACTTCCATCAAAGGTCTCAGACTGGTGGGCGTCCCTTACAGCCCAACTCCTAAAATGGCTATGACCCCTCCTATCCCCTCTACTAATCCTCCTCCTACTACTCTCATTTGGGCCCTGCATCCTCAACCTACTCACTCGGTTAATCTCTTCTCGCCTAGAAGCCATAAAACTATAAATGGTACTCAACATGGAGATGCATATGGACCTACAAGACCTATCTGTCTACCGTGGGCCATTAAACTGCCCTCTGACCGACTAGCCCACTGTCGATCCATACTTTGCCCCTCCTCAGCAGGAAGCAGCCAGAGCGGTCTTTGTCCCTTTCCCTAATGGCAGTTAGGATTATGTTGCCACACAGCAGCCTACCCATCTGTCTCCTCGTACCTGCCCCTAAAGAAAGGAGAGTCTATGAGATGGATCCTTTCAGGGACTTTGCTTCACCTTTGTTCTTACACCTATGTCTCCCTGTTTGGCCCCAAAAGATGGCTGGTTAGTCAATGACAGGTAAGCTTCCCCACGGGGGGGTGGGGGGGCAACCCAAGCCAGATACAGTGACGTGGGGACCATCTGGGGTACTCACAGGGTTAGAGATGAGCACAGCCCCCCAACTTCCCCGGCTAAGATCTTAAAGGTAACCTGAAGGGTAAACACAGCTAACTACTATTGCCTAAGGCTGAGGTCACTAGAGGAAAAAAGGTAGCATTTTTAAAAAACAAGCCCCTAGTCAGTCTCTCAAGCCAGACCTCCACTCTTTTTTCCAGCCTCTCTGAAACTATTAGGGGCAATTGAAAAATCTTAGGTCCTCTCTGCAATTGTTTATAGTTCTGTATATATATAAAATCTCTGATATCTGTGCTTGTCTGTGTTTTATATATAATGTAATGGTTTTGCGTCTGGATGGTATTACCGGTTTATGATCTTTGATTGGCTTAAAGAAAAAGATTAAATGCTTATATAAATTAGAAATAAATAATGAAAACTAACCCAAGCACTTTCTGGGATCACGTGCTCTAAGAAAATATTTGATACTAAGGCTGGTTTAACTTTTGGTTAAATAGACATGTCTTTTAAGGTTATTAACATTAGATCTTTTGGTATCTTTTGTTTTACATGAGTTTGCAAAAATAAATTCATGTTATCTCTGTTACAAAATTTGTCAAGAAAATAGCTTGGGTAATAATTAACTTTGAAATCTCATAGAGTTAAGAACTAATAAATGTAACTAAAATAAAATGTTACAAAACTTTTCAGTAATAATAATGTTATATATATTATTCCAATTTTAATAGTTTTTTCCTTTCTTAATATGTGTATACTTTTTTGGCACCCTCGGTGTATATATTATATATATATAATATATATTATACATTATATATATTATATATGTATAGTATATATAGTATGTATATATGTATAGTACATATGCTATATACACACTGAAGGTACCAAAAAAATGTATACACATTTTAAGAAAGGCAAAAACTATTAAAATTGCAATACTCAATAAATACCAACAACCAAAGATGAATACAAGTCACATTTGACTTCTGCAATTGCAAGAGGTGCTCAAAGGGTTACCATCAGCATCCAGACACTTCTGATTATGGCAAACTACTGCATGAGCAACGTTGACCAAAGTGTCCACTTGTATAGATTTGTTTGGCACCCCTGGTATATGGATGCTTAAACATGGTTTCCCAAATTATTCTGGTAACTTGATACCTTGGAGTTTTGCTAGGGTGGGTTAAATGATAAAAATTATTAAATGTCTATATATTCCAAAATAACAAAATACTGAAATATTTATTGGATGGATCTGAGTTCAACTTTTGGTTTCTTGTTACAGGAAAAGCTAAAGGGTAAATTAAGATCCATTAATAAACGTGTTTTGTGTTTTAATGAAAACATGATTCTTAAAAAAATTAACTTTAGTAGACACTGGAACCACTTATTCAGTATTAAATACTAAGCTGGCTAACAAAAGCCCAGTGGGAATCATTGGCCATCTACATCAAAAAGCTTTTCTCCAACTTTTAGAATGTAAAATGAGAGGTTTAAAAATGACTTGTAGTTCTCTCTATGTACCAAAGTGCCTGATCCCTGCTTAGGTTGGGATCTTATATGTAAGCTCAAGTCCCAAATAACCTCTCACCCCCCAAAGCAAGAGCTACAACTACAGGTTCTGCCAGAACATGCTCTGCAGCTTCAGATGCTACTTGTAGCCTGGAAAAAACAGAAAGAGAAGCTGGGTCTCTGGAGATCTGTTACAAAGCTTCTATTTCAGCTGACTGAACCTGTCTGACCTGCCCCTGACAGACCCTGAATGGGAACTTTACACTGATGGGAGAGGTTTCATGGATAATGGACAGCAAAAAGCTGGGTATGCTGTTGTGGTGCTGGACAAGGTAATAGAATCTCATGCCCTCCCTGCTGGACTTCTGTACAAAAGTCCAAGCTAATTGCTCTCACCAGGGCCCTGGTGGGCAAATGTACGAGGCCTGACAATTAAGTTCATCAACTTAACCTAGAAAAGGTGCTACATACCTCATTGCTGAATATCACTATAGTCACCTTAGAAGTACTGCCCTTGGGAAGCTATGCACTGATGCCAGCACTTAGTCCACCCTTCAAAGCAATTTTGGAACTCTTTTTCTGGAATGGCCATCAGAGCTGTCGTTGTATGACCCTTGATGTCCTGAATGTCATCCAAATGTCTTCCTTTCAATATTTCCTTTATTTTTGGGTGAAAAAAGAAGTCATTGAGGGCCAGATCAGGTGAGTAGGGAGGGTGTTCTAATACAGTATTTGTTTATTGGCTATAAACTCCCTCAGAGACTGCTGTGTGAGCTGATGCATTGTCATAAGGCAAGAGCCATGAATTGTTGGCAAAAAGTTCTGGTCATTTTTGTCTAACTTTTTCATGCAGCTTTTTCAGCACTTGCAAATAGTAAATTTGGTTAACTGTTGGTCCAGTTGGTACAAATTCATAAAGAATAATCCCTCTGATATCAGAAAAGGTTAGCAACATCGTTTTGACTCTTGATTTGGACTGACAGAACTTTAGAGCTGATCACACACACAGCACTAAAGCTTGCCAGAGTGATGCCTTGGATTCACCACACTTGAATGAAGCAAGCTCTTATAGAGGAAACACTCAAGTCCAGCGACTCTGCAGGGACTTGTTCAGCCACTGAAAACTTAAAACTACTCTTTAAAAAATAGAAGAGGTACTGGGAAAGTTGTAAAAGGTTTGTGGGGGGAAAAACTTGAGAAAATTTTATATATGGTTAAGCTAAATGTGATTAATTAAATTTGAATATCAAAATTAAGCTGGTGCAAAATTAAAGCTTTCTCTCTCTGTTAATAAGTAAGACAAAGTTTGTTAGATTGTTGGTCTGCTACTGATATTATGAAAAAAAGCAAAAGCTGTGTAAGTCATCAGGATAATTTTTCTGTTTTATATTGTCTTAATTAGGTTCTTGTTTTCTCCACAATCGTAAGGACTAAATTTTGCTTATAATTATATAAACTTCTGTGTTCTAGGACTGCTAGAGTTCATGTGCCCTCCTCAGTGTCAGATATAGGAAGCTTAGCCTGATGTTTTCCCTAATCGGGCAGGACATTATAGTGATTTTGACCCATTGTTGCATCTTAATGAGAAGGCTCAGATGCTAGAGAAGGTCAGGGAATTTGTTTAAATGTCTTTAACAACTGAGACAGGGAAAACAAGGTATAAAGGAACAATGAGACTGGAGATGAGGCCAGAGACAGGCCAGATTTTTGGCTGCAGTTAATAGACAGGCCACCTCAGGGCCACCCTGGAAGCCCCAGAAGAGGCATACCAGGTAAAGGAGCCATCTTTGAATGTGAAAGCCCAGACCACTGTAGTAAAGAGTGTTCTAATCCTCCAAAACAGCCATGCTCCCTATGCAAACTAAAAGGACACTAGAGGAGGGGTTGTCTCCTTTTCTGAAGGGAGCAGGGACCAACTCCTTCCATGCAAATGGCTGTGATCACTGATGGGCCTGAAGTTCCCAGTGGCCCCCAAGTGGTTCTCATCAGAAGGGTGGAACTGTCGGTGACCCTTGATGGGGCAAGTAAGCCTGTTAGGTTCCTGCATTAATATGGAAGCCACTTACTCTGTCTTAACTGCTCACTCTGGACCTATTTCCTCTAAAACCTGTTCACCTGTGAAGATAAATAGATACCCCAGATTTGGGCTCATTTTACTCAGCCTGTTCCTTACCTTTTTCCTATACCTTAGAGGAAATGTAAAATAAGCAAATCAGACTAAAAAGGACTCTGGAAAAGTTTTATCAGGAGACCTCTAAGCCCTGGCTCTAATTGGTGCCCATTGCTCTCAATTTTGACTTTAATTCTGTTATTTGGAAAAGGTTCAGCAGACACTCAGGAAATTTGAGGACAAGCACCTCCCCCAGATTTACCCCTATACATTGTAGGGGACAAAGAGCTGTTAGAAGCCTAGAGGAGGAGGAGCCACTGACAGACCAGTTAGCTCCTAAATGGCAAGGACCTTTTACTGTGAGCTGCAGAGCGGCAGCAGCTGGGTCTACTTCCCTTGAATCAAATCTGTTTCATTTAAGTCTCCACAGGACTCTCCCAGAAGGAAGACTGTCACTCCTGTTCCTGTGAGCCAACTGAAGACCTTAAACTCTGCTTCAAACAGACAAACAAGTCAATCTCTCAAGGCTGATAAGTACTGATAAATGCTGGAGCTGTTCCTTATGCCTTTCTCTTGGGTCTCATTTTGGGTCTAGTTTTCTTCTTTACTTGCACCCCATCTGGGATGCCCATTGAATGCATCACCATGATCTTCTAGTCCCTTTGGCTCTCTTCCCCAGGCTCCTCCAGGAGGGAGAAGGAAAGTAACTTTATTGTCAATTCTTCTCAAGCTGCTTATCTTTGGCCCTTGTCTTTAGGTTTCATTTTCAGGTTTATGTCACCGAGGTCACAGCAGCTTCATCTCCAGATGGTCATCCAACAGGATTCCAACTAGTCGCTCTTGAGGATGACAAGCCATGCCAGCAGCCACTTGACCAATGGCCCAGTATTTTTCTCTTGCAGTTCCTCCATAGCCCCCTCCTTGCTGTAATAAAATAGCAAAGAATTCTGGTACCCACAGGCAGGCACTACACCCACACCCAGCAGGAAATAGCAAGGGCCTGGGGAAAGAGGAAGGAAAGAGCAAGGGTCATGCCTGTATTTCTAGATTTGAAAATTGCCTTAATCTCTTTATAAAAGGAATAATATAGTTGTTGTTTTTCCTCCCTAATCTAATTTTAATGATCTTATAGAAATAAAATGAACAAAGAATGGGGTATTGTAACAGTGACCCTATATCTTCTATTTTTAAAATTTAAATCTCTGATGTAATTTGATTTGACTGAGGTTTGCTTGGGAATTTTTGAAAAAAAAATTTTGTTTGCTTCACTCCCCTCCACCAAACCTTAATAACTCTATTTGCTGTAAGCATACCAGTTTCAATGGCTGTTTACTTTGGGCCAGTGTGCATGCCTGGCCCAGTAACTTGGGAGGGGATTTTTGCATCTGAATAGGATTCACTCTTGACCCTGGGGCAGACCGGTCTCTAAGGAGTGCTTTTTCCTGCAGTTGCCTGGCCAATTCCTCCTTCCTTTGTTCTGCCCCTCCCTGTGTGCCTATAAAATCTGTGGCAGTATTAGGAGAAGAAAGGCAGTTTTTGGAACAGGGAGTCCACTGTCTTCCCCTAATGCTGGCATTTTGGAATAAATCTGCTTTTCTTTCCACCACCCTCACCTCTCGAGTTTTTTGGCTTTTCTGTGGTGAGCAGCCAGACCTTTTGCATGGTAATACCTTAACTTATTGATTATTTGTCTCCCCCAACAAAATGCTTATTGAAACTGGCATTTAAAAATGTTCCACTTTGCCTTGAAGTTAACACTTACTTTACTGGTAGAAATGAACCAGCAATTTCTCTCTTGGTGGCTATTGTCTTTTGGCTAGAAACTTCTCTTTCTCCTACTCCCCTCTTTTTAAAAGCTTATAGGACAAAATTGCATCAGTTGCATCAAAAAGACTTTCTTTGCAAAGTGAGACCCTTAATGTACCTTAGAAATAGATGGTAAAATGGAAACAAAAAGATTCCTAGACCAGTCAGTGCAGTAACAATCTGGAAAATCAACAATAAAGTTATGCAGAGGGAAAGTAACCAGACCAAAAAATAGTACAGTGAATCAATTTTCATAAAACTCTAGAAAACGCAAAATAATCTGTAGTGATTACTGGTTGGGGGCATGACAGGTATTTTCACTATCTGAAAACACCTCCAGCCTAAGAGAAAGCTTGTAAGAGTTTATTGAACCAAACTGCCAACAATTGCCAGGAAGCAAAATCTCAACGGATTGAGAAAGTGCTCCACAAAATGGTGGTTTTGTTAGGTAAAAGTTAGAAAATGCAGGAGTGGGAGAGGATCCATAGTGCCTGTAGAAAAAGTTCATAAATAGCTTTGATTAACTCCCTCCAGCCATGTATCTGTTTTTGGGTTTTTTTGTTGTTTGTTTTTTAGTTTTTTAATTAAAGTTTATTGGGGCGCCAATTGTTAGTAAAGTTACATAGATTTCAGGTGTACAATTCGGTATTACATCATCTATAAATCCCATTGTGTGTTCACCAGCCAGAGTCAGTTCTCCTTCCATCACCATATAGTTGATTCCCTTTACCCTCATCTACCAGCTCCCTCCCCCCTTACCCTCTGGTCATGTATCTGTTTTTACAACAAC
The DNA here is from genome assembly GCF_057876585.1 of Rhinolophus sinicus. Classification (NCBI taxonomy): domain Eukaryota; kingdom Metazoa; phylum Chordata; class Mammalia; order Chiroptera; family Rhinolophidae; genus Rhinolophus; species Rhinolophus sinicus. The sequence continues at coordinate 29,577,062 of NC_142507.1, read as the reverse complement.
AGTCCTCCACCCATTTTAGGAGTTCATGTCTTCCCATGGAAGAGTATGCACCACTTTTCCTGCTAAATCAATATGTAACCCCCTCACCCCACCCAGCAAACTGTAAGTCCTCAGCACAAGGGCTCTGGCTCGCTCTCGCTCTCGCTCTCGCTCTCGCTCTCGCTCTCGCTCTCGCTCTCGCTCTCGCTCTCGCTCTCGCTCTCGCTCTCGCTCTCGCTCTCGCTCTCGCTCTCGCTCTCGCTCTCGCTCTCGCTCTCGCTCTCGCTCTCAAGCTCTCTTGCCCTCTCTCTCTTCCCCTTCCCTCTTCCTCTCTCTCTCTCTTGCTCTCCCACTCTCCGTCTCCCACCTAGTCTAGGCCTCTCTCTCCGTTCAGCTAGGCACATTCTCTCACTGGTCTCTTGCATAATAATCAGCTTGCTGACCTTTGATTCTTCACTGTGTTGGCAAAAAGAACTGAAAACAATTTGCAGCTTATTTTATAAACAGAATCAAAGGAGGGGGGTTACATGAAATCCATTGGTGGTAGATTAAGAGGATGGGGGAAAGCAAAGCAGGGAAATCTCTGAGACTGGATAAAAGTAAATTGGAGAGACAGGTACTTATACATAAGTGGGTACAGAATAGTTAATAGTTCACTTTTTACAGCACATAGAGATGGTAATTAGGGGACAAGAGTAACAATGTGGGATTCTGTAGTTTCCTGCTCTGGTCTGGAAAAAAAGGGATTACTCTGTCATTCCAAAGGCATATTATTTCAGATGCAAAAAGACAACAGACAGGCTTACTTAAGATTGACCTTCGTCAAGGAAGTTACAGGCTAAAAATGTGACTTCGCGCCATGGCCCACCTTAGTTAAGAATTTTTATATTCATGCCATCCTATGTGGTTATTTTCAGTCTCCTGAGCCTGTCAGGTTTAATATGTAGTCTGTTTTCCATCTACAACTACCTTGATGGTTTCATGAGTATATGGATATATAAAAACTTACCAAATTATACACTATAAATATGTGGAATTTATGTGTGTGTGTGTGTGTGTGTGTGTGTGTATATATATATATATATATATATATATATATATATATATATATATATAATTATATAATGTAATTATATATTATATGAGTATATATTATGTATATAATATGTAATATATAAAATATATACCATATTTTGCTGTGTATAATGTGCTCTTGTGTTTAATGCTCACCCACATTTTTGGCCCAAAGTTTCAGAGAAAAACATCTTTCATTTTAATTTTTTAATTCAAATTTTTATTTGTTTACATTTAGGTACTTGTATTATAAAGGAATTTTAGCATTTCGGTATTTACTTATTTATTTTTTTAAGAAATAATTTTTTTAAACTTTTTATTTTTTTGTGTTTTCCCAGAACCCATCAGCTCCCAGTCAAGTAATTGTTTCAATCTAGTTGTGGAGGGCGCAGCTCATAGTGGCCCATGTGGGATCGAACTGGCAACGCTCTTGCTAAGAGCACTGTACTCTAACCAACTGAACTAACCTGGCTGTGCCTAGCATTTATTTTTTAACATATTATGAGAAATTTTGTTACAAATAATTACAAAACACAAGAACAGATACAAGGTACAATAAATTTTATGTACTGGTGACAAATTTACGATATTTACGCCTCATTGAAGGCCAAGAACTCTTCATCATTGCAAGTTCGTTGTATGAGTAAATTCAACAAAATTGATTATTGTACTCCAGGGTATTATTTTGCATATGGATATTGTTATTGATTTCTAGAGTTACACTTTTAACTCATAAGCATAAGTAAAAGAATTAAAAACATGTATATAGATATGGAATTAGTACTACCCACGTATAAAGTGCATCCTTATTTTTCTCTCCCAAATTTGGGCAAAAAAGTGTGCATTATACATGGGAAAATATGGTAGTTATACCTCAATAAAGCTGTTTCTAAGGGCCCATAATCTAATCTACAGCACAGAAACCTATCACATTACATTATTGTGGTTGTATAAGTGCAATTTATACTAGCAACATAAAAAAGAAATGGTAAAGAAGACAGGAATAATTTATTTTGCCAGATTGACAATGAATGAAAGACATTTAAATGCATTTATGTTTATGATACACACATATACAGATTACCTAAAAGGTAATCAAACTACCACAAGGCAAAATCTGTTTATTCTGATGAAGGCACCCTACAGTAATAAACACTATTCTCAGTGCAAGAAAGATCATGTAGACGAAAAGATAAGAATATTGAACCCATAATCAATAAGGTAGAACTTATAGCTATAAATTAAGAGGCTAAACCTTTTTTACATTAGGAGACTATACTTTTTTTTTCTCCATGAGCTCATGAAATAGTCACAAAAATTGATCATATATTAGGTCAGAAGGAAAACATTAATAAATTAGATAATATAGAATATTACAAACAACACTCTCTGGTCACAATGCAATAACACCATAAATTACTGACAAAATTGAAAAACAAAAAGGCCTATTCATTTGGAAATTTAAAACCCCGCTTCCTAAACAATTATTGGGTGAAAGGGGAAATACAAACTGAAATCACAAAATTTCTTAAAAACAGTGACACTATCTCATAGTGAAACACCATCAAAATCTATAGAACACATTTCAAGAAATGAGCACAGAAAAATTCATAGCACTAAATGCTTTTATCAATAAAAATGAAAAAGTTATAATTATAATGTATTGAATTCTTAGCTCAAAAGAAAAATAACAAATAAACTAAAAAATAGCAAAAGAAAGGAAATAATAAAGCCAAAAGCAGAAGGATAAAAAAATGTAGACCTACTATTTCAAAATTGTGTTTTCTTTATTGAAAAACAGAATTAAAAAAAAAAAAAAGACAAACCACCAGCTAAGTTGACCAAGAAAAAAGGAAAAAAGCACAAATATAAAAATAGAAAACGCCAAAGAGGAAAATGTTAAAACAAAAAATTGATTAAAAACATGAGGTTACTTTAAAAACCTACATACAAATAACTTTGAAAAGCTATATAAAAAGGATAATTTTTTTAGGGAAATGCAGACTTTCAACTGAACAATATTTATAGAAGAAATAGATATATTATCAAGAAATTACCCCCCAAAAAGAGCACAGGGAATAGATGACTTCAGTGGGAGAGTTTTTAAGGAGGTTTCTACAAATCCTTCAAACATTAGATGCTCCAAAACTGCTGTACATTGTTCAAAGCATTTAAAAAGAACATTAAGAAGAAAGTAACACGTTGATAATTAGATCTAATAAACATGACATATACAAGAAAACTACAGTCCAATACCACTGAAGAAAAAATGATAAAAAAGTACTAAATAAAATATTAAATAAGCAGAATTTAAACCACATTAAAAATAAAATACACCATGACCAAGTGGTATTTATTCAAGCAATTTAAGGTTGGTTGAATATTAGAAAAGTCATTAATATACCATATAATAAATTTAAGAGGAAAAGAATCATATGATAATCTCTATGCATGCTATAAAAAGCCCATAGCAATAGTCAATACTTTCTCTAATTTCTATTAAAAACACAAAAATATAAAACAATAAGTAATTTCTTAATATGTTAAAATATATACACTATTCTTAAGGCTAGTATCTTAATGGAGACTCTAATGGCATTTTGAGTAATTTTAAGAAAAGACAAGAATGCTCACCATTTCCACTATTATCTAACATTATAACAGAGGTATTACCTGCTATAATTGGATAAGAAAAATCATGAGTTATATTAATTTGTAAAGAAGTAAAACTATCTCTAGAAAATACTAGAAAATCAATGAACAGTAAAAATAATTTAAATAGTGAACTCAATAAGGTATCAGGAGATATAATTAACATACAAAAAGCAATAATTGTCATAGACACAATATGTCCAGGTAGAGGATATATTGGTAAAGAAAGCTTGATTTATAATAGCAACAAAGATGATTAAATGCTTAGGAAGAAACTAGACAAAATGTGCAAAATTTATAAGGAGAAACACTCCTGAAAGAGGTAGAATTAGATTTGAAGAAAAGGAAGGGCATCTCTGTTCTTGGATAGGATAACTCCACATCATAAAGACTTCAATTTAACACAATCCCATTAAAAATATCAATCTCTTGTTTTAGGAAGCTAGACAAGTTGATGCTAAAGTTCATAAGAAAAATCAAACATGCAGAAATAGTCAGGAACACACTAAGAAATAAAAATTACAAAGGTTGACAAGTCCTACCAGCTATTAAACCATACTGTAAGTATCCATAATTAAAACAGGGTGCTACTGCCACAAGAATAGATGTACAGATTAGTAGAATAAAATAGAAAGTACTGAGATAGATGTAAATAAGTATGGAAAAAATAAAGGTAGCATCTTAAATGATGGAAGCAAAGATGGGCTTTTAATAAATATTGCTGGCACAACTGGGCAGCCACTTAGAAAAAAGATAAAACTAGATCCATATCTCAAACCATACATAAGAACAAACACTGTACTGATCTGGAAACTAAATTAAAAAAAAATATATATATATATATATATATATATATATATATATATATATATATATATATATATATAAAATTTAATAAATTTAACTAGAAAAAATGTGGTAAATTCCTCTATAAACTCAGTGTAGGAAAAAGTTTTCTAGCACTGACTCAAAATCTAGGGGCAGTAAAAGGAACAATTCATAAATTTGAGCGCATATTTTTTTTAATGTCATGGTAAAGTAAAAAAAGAACTGCCAAATTAGAAGAAAAATTTGCAATATGTATCACAGATAAAAGGCTAATATCTATAATATATTAATTCTTAAAGTTAAAGGAGAAAAGGACCAAAATTGTGATAGATAAATGGGAAAGATAATATGAACAGATAATTCACAGAATTTAAATAAAATGGTCTTAAACATATGAAAAGATGTTGAACCTCATTCATAAATTACCCTTGAATATGAATTTCTCACCTATCTGAATACCTAAAATTAAAAAGTCTGATAGCAATAAAAAAGTGTGAGGGGTATTTCTATGAACTGACTTGGAATGCTTTCTAGGATATATTGTTAAGAGAAGAAAGGAAAATACAAAAGGATACTACCTTTCATGTAAGAAAGAACAAATAAGAGAATATACAGGTATCTTCTCATTTTGCAAAAAGAAACACGAGAAGTATAAACCAGAAATGAATGAGACAGGTTACCTCCAGGAAATGAGTGAGAGTAGAGTGAAAAGTATGGGGATATGGGGGGGAGTAAGATGTGGGGAGAATGACAGTTCTCTGAGTGTGTGTTTTTTAATAGTCTTCTCTTGCTATAGTAATAATTAAAATCAACAAATGTCAGACACAATTAATTTTTTAAAACTCACAAAATTATTACTTGACATGATGTCTGCTTTTTCTTGGTTTTTAGATTCCTGAATTAATAGTTTATTTTTTAATTCAACAACTCTTCTGAGAATCTACCATTTGCAGAGTGCTATGCTAAGTGTAATGAAGACTTTAAAATGGATTAAGATACTATAATTAACCTCAGGAACCTTATGTTCTAAGTAATGTCTTATGTAGAAAACAAACCAAAATATTATGAATGTCCAAAAGAAAGGCAAAAAAGTCTATTCACAAAATAAAATCAGAAAATTTATGTTATGAAGATAGATTGCTACAAGTATACATCTTAATTTAATTCTGATTCCTTTATTATTTTATATCATACTTTCTTCTAAAAGTAATATAAAGCAAGTTAAAATGAAAGAGATAGATATACTAGAATCATTAAAAATGTTAAGGAATGTACATCAAGTAAGGAAGTGGAGAAAGAAGTGTGTGGGGAAAAAATAGGCAAATAAAAGATACAATGTAGGAAAAAGCTTATGTGTGAACTACCAGAAGAGAAGGCATAAAAGGAAAACCACTGGTAAGTCACAGAGTCCTTATTATCTAATTAAAAAACTCAGATCAGTTTATCAGTTGAATGGATTGTCAGACATTGAAGACCCTAAAGAAACTCTTTCTATGATCTCTTGTAACACAAGAAGCAATAAATATCTATATAGTGTAAACCTCCGATAGTAGAATTCCCTGTTACTTGCAGCTAAGAGCATTTCCAACTGATACACAATCTGTGAACCAGACAGGATGTGATTGTTTCAAATACCTTAATATAATTGTATCAATCTAAATAATTCCATCAGTTAGACCTTCAGAGGGAAAAAAAACAACCAGAAAATGAATAATATACAAACAAAATATAAACAAACAAACAAACAAACAAGGTAAACAAACAAACACCTTTCTGTGTTTGTAGAAACTGGATACCTAAGCCCTGACCTTATATTCAATGGATTTCAGATCTGAAGGAGAAAGGGAAGAAAGACTGAGGAGCTGGATCCAACAGATCCACCTGACTCTAGTGTTGTAGTTGACAAAGGACAGATGAGTTTGGAGGTCAAATAAAGTCCAGCCAGCTGTTTTAAAAATTGGTAAAACATAGGTCGCATATCAAGGATCAGCACTAAAGACAAGGGAAAACAGATGTTTGAAGTTGCTACTCCCTGGATCAGATTTTACATGTAATAAAAAGTGAATTATGTTTATTATCTTTAATAATATCCTGTTTTAGTCTTGTGAGTCTAGAGTGTTTCATTCAGGGAATGAGATATTAATATTTTATGTTGTTAAAATCCTGGCTTCTACTTTTATATTTTATCATTTCAATTCTTAATCCAAATATGCTAGATAATAATGAAATACCTAGTGATTGTTTTAAACATATGGAAAATGGTTAAAATGAGACTAAGCAGAAGGTTGCTGGATCTAATTGCTAATTATACATTCTTTTAGATTTTAAAAAAATACGATATATACTTGTTCCATGATTAATAGAATAAGAGAAAGTCCAAATCTAGTAAAAATAACAAATTCAGAGAAATATGAACAGAAAATTGAGACCAGAATTAATAGCAATATAATCTTTGCTATGTTAATACAGAGACTTTTAAATGAGAAGAAATTAGGAAAACCTATACCAAATCTATGGCAACATATCCATGTCTGAATCACCAGTTCACGTGGGTGATTATTTCTGAGATGGATACAGATGACAGGTCTATTAGTAGGCCTCACACAGGGCAAGCAATGAGGAAAATGCCACTACGCCTTCCTGTGCAAGTCTCAAAATAGGCTGACATCATCCATGTTTAAAAATATATAGCAAAGGTTATAGGGTACCGAGGCAACCAGTTGTATTTCATGAAAGCACAGACCATCAGACATAGAGAATACTACCGTATTTCCCCGAAAATAAGACCTAACTGGAAAATAAGCCCTAGCATGATTTTTCAGGATGCTTGTAATATAAGACCTAACCCAAAAATAAGCCCCAGTTAAGATTGTCAGCCAGATGGACGCATTTGGTAGGTCCATTGCAACACATGACGGATGTATTGAATTATAAAATGATAATATTAATATATAATTAAATATAAATAAATAATATTATTGACAGTAGTACTTAAAATAAATGTTAATATAAATTATAATTAAGTATTTGTAAATACCCAACGGGCTGCCTTTGGATGAGAGATAAATGCCTATGTAAACAGATAAACTCGAGACTTATTGCCGAATGACCAATCTGAGTACAGACACAACACACGACTAACGTATGCATAGATAACGAATGGACATGCTTGTGTCTAATATGAATCTTCATAATTCAATACGTCATGTGTTGTAACAGACATACTTAATGCACTTGTGTGAAATGAAACGTTCTCTGAATTTTGGTGCCTGCAATTTTTCGTCGTTTTTGTGTGGACCATCATTCTTCACTGTCATCATTTTTGTTGCCACTCCTGTCTCGTAAGTCTTCAATTAACACTTGATTTAATGATAGATTTAAAGGGAATAATATTTTGACCCCGAGACAAGATGAGTGCAAAAAGAAAGAGCTATTCTGTCGAGTACAAGAAAGGAATCATGGAGGACTCCCGGGGCAAGAATCTTATGGCTTTCTACAAAGAGAAGAAGTTGGATCTCTGAATGGTCTGAAAATGGTGAGCAGAGTAGGATAACCTTAGTTAACAGGTGGACAAGGGAAATGCTGAGAAGCGCAAGTGTGGATCAGGTCGGCAGCCATTATTTCCTGAACTGAAAGACATCATCTATGAATGGATTGCTAACAGGAGAGGATAGCCTTTGGTTGTGCACAGGGCTGATATTCAAGCATTGGCACCTGCAATGGCACCACAATTAGAAATATCCCCAGAAGAATTCAAAGTATCACAACACTGGCTGGATGGCTTCCTTCAGTGATATGAACTGTCTCTAAGATTGACAACACTGTTCAAACTGGAAGATACTGAAATTATTAAATGTGCACTTGCATTCAAGTCCTTTGTTGATGGCACTGACTTTTCTAAATACCAACTCTCCGATTTTGATTGCTATGGATGAAACTGCAGTGTTTCTGGGTGTGGGGACAGAGCCCCAGAGAGCAGTTTCCAGGCTCTCATCCTTATGTGGAGGGGTGCTGGCTTGGGTGGTAGATGGCTGTCAGCTGTGGCTAGTTGGCCATCAGCTGTAACCATTGAGCCATTGGCCACTAATATAACTGCTGAGGCTACAGAGGGAAGAAGAGCAGAGTCGAGGAGAGTGGAGGAGAGTCGTTGGTCGGTTGGCAGAAAAACGGACAGCAGGTTGCACGTCGTGTGAACCCAGCCTCCAGTGAGACCACAGTGGTATGACTTCCCTACCTATGGCTCCATGGGTGTTCCTTTTGGGCCTAGCCACATCCTGTGTTCTTATGTGGGGAGCGGGAGCAGAGACCCCACATGACACCCTGCACGACAATGCGCCAAGGATCACAAATGGCGATTGGTCAGAGAGGTGCCTCGTCAATCTACATTCCTTCCACTGGTTACAAAAGTGCACGTGTTACCTGCATTTTGGCAATTCATCTGGATGGAAAGAATGCCCCACCTCTAATTATCACTAAGGGCAAGGAAGATAAGGTTGAACGTGTTTCAGGCATTTATGTTCTAGAAACCGAAAATGCCTGGTGCACACAAGCAGTTACAAGGAAGTGGGTCGATTTAACACTGTCACTTGTTCTGCGAGGTGGCCAAAGAGGTCTTCTGGTCTGGGATTCAGCCAGCAATCACAGCACTAAAGACATGAAGAACTTCCTCGCAGAGAGAAGACTAGATCAAATGATTCCCGCAGAAATGACTGCCTATCTCCAGACTCTTGATATTGCAATAAACAAGCCATTCAAGGACAATTTGCGCATGGAAATCAATGACTACCTTAAAAATAGAACGAAGAGAAATCATTGTGGAAACTTTGTGAAGCCTCGCCTGCAAGAGGTCGTGACTTGGGTAAAGAATTCATGGGATAAAATCACTGACAGCTGTGTTGCCAATGCACTATGAACAGGCTACATTGACAAGAAGTGCTCATTTAAGGTGAGCTCTATTGTTGGACATGAGAGGTTGGGGCCAACTGTTCTACAGTAAATGGAGTCGCCAGAAATTCAAGCCAGAATTCGGGTTTTGGAGAGCTATGACGATGTTCCAGAAAAAGACGTATTTGAATAAATGTAAATTTTTGTACATGAATAAATGTAGATTGTTGTACATGAAAAAATAAGACATCCCCTGAAAATAAGCCCTAATGCATCTTTTGGAGCAAAAATTAATATAAGACCCGGTCTTTTTTTCAGGGAAATATGGTATTGGCCTTCTATTTGGTAATCTTCTAGGCAAAGCTGCCACTTAGATGGTCTATTTTCTAAAGAACTGTGAGGACTTGAGTTCTGAGTCATCCCACACTCTTAATTCTTCTGTCCTTTTTACATAGGTAGAAGGCAATGTGACTCTAAGAGTTTTAATATTCCTAATCTCTAGGTCTTTTCTTCCTATGCAATTCAAGGCAATCATCAACTATTTTTCTCCCTTCTTGGCATTTGCACTTTTACCCTGTGAATAATATTATACTATAAAATAGAGCCTCTACCAACCCAGAAAACAGCCATCCAGGAAGTTTGTGTACACAAAATTTAGTTAAAAATGAGGGAGTAAGCCAAAATAGCTCTCAAACAGTCAATGCATGTCTAATAACCAGTACTTGTCAACATATATTTTTATTCACTTCTGAGTTATCTAATTTTGACAACTTATTAGAAATAGCAAATTATAAAGTTTGATATTTTGAAGAAATAGACTAGAGTAGACCTGTCAAAAACATATACCTGATGCTGAAAGGGGCAAATCTGTGTCCCAACACCTCACACCAACAAGTCTGTAGCACAGACTAAATACCATTTGTTACTGATGTAGGTAGGCAGTAGTATCATAAACTCTGAAAATTGGGAAGGATCCTAGAAACCTAGTCACATTCCTGTAGGAATTTCTCCTACAACATTATCCCACGGTGATGCTTTCCTCACAGTGTGAACAAAAGGTATTTTGTAAAACATTTTTAGAAAGCTTGTTCTTAGAAAGTCAAAAACTGTTTCCTTATAACTTCAATTTATTGATTCTAATTCATTTACTCAACCAACATTTATAGAGTAACTACTTCATGAAGTAGACAGTATTTTCACAAAAACAAAACACAACTGCCCCTATCCATCTATACAGACACACAAATGTATATAAATAAAAATAAAGCACTAATTACCCTTCCTTTGCCACTGTCTCAATTTCTTCATTCCAAGTCTCAGTACTACTTACCTGAATCATACCTCCCAAGAAGGAAATGGCAGCAGCAATACCAATTCTTTGCATCTCAAAATCAGATAAGCCCAGCATACTTGTGTTACTCTGTGAGGTGAGGTTCTTGCTACTTGAAGGGAGAAGCCGTTCCACTGCGTTGGCTGATATTAAGGATGTCAAGGCAAAAGTGCCTAAAAGGTGAGGTGGGATAGGGAATCTCTTATTAATAACAGACTCAATAAAAATTGTTCGGTTTTCCCTGCTTTCTTTTTGCAGTTGATATCCAATTTCAAAGCCTTGCGATTAGAGAATATGCTTGGTATGATTTCAGTCTTCTTAAATTTGCTGAGGCTAGTTTCATGTACTAACATATATGGTGGCCGAGACATGGAAACAACCAAAGTGTCCTTCGATCGATGATTGGATAAAGGAGATGTGGTATATATACACAATCGAATACTATTCTGCCAGAAGAAAAGATGAAATAGTGCCATTTGTGACAACATGGATGGATCTTGAGATTATGAAGCTAAATGAAATAAGTCAGACAGAAAAAGTTGAGAACAATATATCTTCACTCATATGTGGGATATAAAACTGAAAGCAGCAAAGGAACAAGACAAACAAGCAAAGAAACAAAAACTTATACACACAGACAACAGTATAGTAGTTACCATAGGGTAAGGGGGGAGGGGGATGGCAGAAGAGGGTAAAGGGGGTCAAATATATGATAATGGAAGGAGAACTGACTCTGGGTGGTGAGCACGCAATGTGACATATAGATGATGTATTATAGAATTGTACACTTGAAACCTATGTAATTTTACTAACCATTGTCACCCCCATAAATTTAAGTTTTTAAAAATTGTTGGAGTCCACCATTAAAGTTGAATCAATGTTGCAAAAACATGCAGAGCTGTTAGAAACACTCTCCTCTGCACCCCCACTCCTCCACCCTTCACTGAACTCCATGGAATGAATAGACACTTACCTACATTTACACATGTTCCTTCAACATACAGCCATACCCATCTACTTGCTATTCCTTCCCAGTCCATACATTTTCCCACCTGTCTGCAAACCTGCAGAGAATGTTCTCAGGGAGGGGATTAAGATCATGGACTGGATTTGAATTCAGCTCTTCCATTTATCACTAATGTGACTTAAAGGATATTACTCTGAGTCTAAATTGCCTCATCCATAAAATAGGAGTCATATATACCTACATTTCAGAGTTTCAGGGAATATAAATGAGATGATAAATATGAATACCTCAGTACACTCAGTATTTACATACAATTTACTTGCTGTAATCTAAGGTTCTTTGTTTGATATGCTTGCTCTTCTTATCTATGTATGCAAACCCTCTTGTCTTTCAAGGGCTGGCTCCAATCCTATATTCAACAAGGATCCATCCCAGATTCTGCAAGCTAGGTTTGATTTTTCCACTCTGCTTTCATAGCAGAGTAGACCTTTATTATATTATAACAACATTCTGTGGTCCATAAAATGGTTAAGTATACCATTTCTATCTACTAAATTAGATAAGGTTCAATGATATTTCCCAAGAATTGTCCTGGCCTCACACAAATGTGGAACCATTTTCAGTGTGTTGTCTTCCTTCCAAGAGTTCTGATGTCTGTCATCTGGGCATGCAGCATGTCTGAGAATGTAGCCAAATGGGCAGATAAATATCAATTCCCACAGAGAGAGCTAAACAAATTTGGGTTAAAGAAACAAACTGCAGTATTGTGTAAACATTCCCACTTACTCTTTACTGAAAGACCTTACTTTGCTCCTGGTCATTTGTGAAAAACGGCCTGCGGCAAGATGTAGATATCCTAACACAAAACATGTAACAGCATAGAACAAGAGAGACATGAATCAAATAGGAATAGTTCTCAATGGAAACTCAACATAGAATAACCTGACCTTGAATCCCAGCACTGCCACCTCAATCTCTTTACCTAAAGACAGATAGCATTCCTCACCAATGGCGTTGTTATGAGGCTTAAATGAAATAATGTGATACAGCACATATCACAGTATATGGCATGTAGTTAGCAGCTAAAAAGATAACTCTTAATAAGACTAAGATCAGAATGCTCTGTTATGGTCTGTTATTCTATGCTCTTTGCTGTTCCATTGAGTTGATGTCACATAAATACATACAGCAAATTGAATACAGTTTTCTTAGGGAATTAAGTAAGCCTCAATAAATCATCAGTAAATAATAACCATCATGTTTGTTCATTGTCATTATCATAAAGTTCTAAATTAATTGCCCATCAAGGAATAATTATATCTAATGATTGCAGACAAGATTCTGTCACCCAGAATGGACTACACCAAGTAAAGAATGTTTGACATAGAATCTGCTCTTGATAAGACATAATTTCTTCAGGATGTTACATCAGAATTTCTCAAAGTCTGATACTCTTTAGAGTAAAAAAGTGTGCCTTTTTGGTTTAAATCTCAGAGAGCATAGAACAAAATGATTTTACAAAATCCACTAAACAAATGACTACAAAATTAAAGATGAAGATATTCAGGAGTTAATTTTTGAGTTTAGGCCTATCTTCCAGGAATTTAGAGGAAGATAGGAGGGAACTGAATAGTAAGAGAAAAGAACAGTCCAAAATGTTTTGTTGAATAAAGTAAAGTGAGCCTCACTTTTATGTAAGTCACATCCCAAGAATATGTCCAAAGAGAGCAATGGATATGAAGATATTCACTGTGTCAACATAGATATAGGAGTACAGCCTCTTTATAAGGATGATGCTTTGCTGTTTCTTAGGCATCTGAGATCAAGGATGTTAGGGTTGCAGGTGAATATGTGAGGACTTTGTGAATGACATTCCATCTTTTGTATGTTATAGGTGTCACCCTTGTTTTTATCTCGTGTTTATCTATTCTCTGCTCTTTTCCTTACTTTCTCAACTTTTTACCTGGTTGGGCTTTAAGTCTACTAGTGAGAACTTTAAATACCACTAAACCCATATAGTAGCTTAACAGTAATATGGGTAGCAGGGCCTACTAGGAAGAGAATATGGGCCTCAGAGTTGGACAGACCCAATTTCAAATCCCAGTTCTGCTGCATATTAACTTGTAATCTTAGTCAAGTTACCTAAAGTCTCTCAACTTCCTTATGTGCAAGATGATAAAATTTTATAGTTATGAAAGTTGAGTAGAGATTAAATGAGGTTTCATATATATATATATATATATATATATATATATATATATATATATATATATATATATATATCACAACTCCTACCACCTTGTAGGCCTTCAGTAAATAATTTTTTGCTTATTTTCTTTGATTCTGAAAAGTTCCCAGTAGAGTCTCCCTGCTGTTTTCTCTAAATGCTTAACAGAATATGCTCTTTAATTTTTTTTCTAATTTAGAAGATGAGTATATCCCACAAATTGTCACAGATGGGTTATCTTCAACAATTCTGTTTCCACTGGATTCAAACTTTTGTCCTAGACATGTTCATTGCAAATCACAAGAAGTAATGAATGATTTGTTGCTTTAAAAAATTACATACATTTTAACTAAAATAAAAAAATTGACATTGTTGAGCAAAACAGCACATTTGGGGTCTTTACACTCTGGCTTTTGAATTATTTGCTTTTAAAGATGCCTCTAGCATAAATTATTATTGCATTTAGGAATTCAGTATTGCATTCTGACTACTTAACTTGCAGGTTAAATTCCAGATATAGTAATTTTTCTTTATGAAATCAACATCAGTCTCTTAATAATAACATAGAAGTAGGAATTCCCACACACATGTATACACCAAAATAAAATGCAGTAAAATGATTAAAGAGAGGAATATGTCCCCTATATCAAATGTCTGCAGGAACTTTATGGTCTATGTGTTTAAGATCATGAAAAGGTTAAAAAAATTAGTTTTTATATTTCCCTTTAGATCTATAATATTGTTAATATTATTAATAATAATATTTAAATACAGAGTCTTATATAAATGGATAAATATATTACCATGAGGCAAAAGGATAATCGCTTCTATACCGATTCTAAAAAATTCTAAATGTATTGTGATAAAAAGGAAATGAGAAAGTCCAGCTGGCTCTGTCCTTTGGAGAAGTACATAGGACTTAAAATACCCTTAGTACTTATTGAGTGATAAAGTGACTAAGTTAAGTCTGTAAATTATATGTATTTTGCGATGTACGAGTATGTTTTTTAACTAATAGACTACAAGTTTCCTGTAGCTGTTAATAATATTTGTTAAATACAGAGTCTTATAAAAATAGCAATTTCAAATGATGCCACAAGTAAAATGTCTAAAGCAATTCCTTAGGAATAAAATGGTTTGTGTAAATGCACATTTAGGTAGGTAACAAGTTGTGTGTTTTTGACTTCTCAAAGTAATTATAAAAGGTTTTTTCCCTTTTCCTTTTATCCCATGTTTAAGAGAGGAAATGCTTTGAGGTCAGCTCTAAAACTACCTGTTTTTTCTTAATAATGACATATTTAAATGTTTCAAAAAGTGAAAATAAATTGTAAGGAAATTAGAGAGTAAGATAATTTGGAAATAACAGGCTTCCAGAACTTCTAATTCATTATTGTGCTTTTCTATTTTTGCAGCAACACAAAAGGAAAGTCCATTCTTGAGCAATTGGTTGTAAAGAAGAAAAGTCTGGGCTTTAGATTTGGCCACAACTGGGTTATAATCCGTGCACCTGTGAGCTTCAGCTGTGTTTTCAAAGAAACCTTACTGAATTTCAGGGTTTTTGTTTTAACCTAAATGTGCAGATAATTACGTCTGTTTAAAATCGTTGTGTTGGGACAAAATAAAATAACCTATGCAAATATTTTCATAAAGCATTTAATGAATAGTGCATCTATGGTTCTCAAATTTAAATACATGCATTATATATAGTATACATATATATGTACATACATATATATTACATATAAATATAATGTGTATACAACAGAACATATATATACATACATATATATGTATGTATGTGTGTGTGTGTGTATATATATATATATATATTATATATATATATGTATATATATATATCCCAAAGTATTTGTGTAAATGCTGATTTTTATAAATTAAAGTTTTATTAAATTAAAGTTTATTGGGTTGAGAATGGTTTGTAAAGTTTCATAGGTTTTAGGTATACAATTCTTTAATACATCATCTATATATTGCATTGTGTGTTCATCACCCAGAGTCAATTCTCCTTCAACCACCATTTATTTGACCCACTTTACACATATCTGCCACCCCCTAAACCTTTACCCTCTGGTAACCACTAAACTATAGTCTATGTCTATGAGTTTTTCTTTCTTTATTTGTCTTGCTCCTTTGTTGTTTTCAGTTTTATATACCACACATCAGTGAACTCATGTGGTTCTCGACTTTTTCTTTTTTTTTTTCATTGTCACTCCAATACATTTTTTTAAAATTTATTTTTTAAATTTATTGGGGTGACAATTGTTAGTAAAATTACACTGATTTCAGGTGTACCATTCTGTATTACATCATCTATAAATCCCATTGTGTGCTCACCACCCACCCAAAGTCAGTTCTCCTTCCATCACCATATATCTGATCCCCCTTACCCTCATCTCCCACCCCCCAACCCCCTTACCCTCTGGTAACCACTAAACTGTTGTCTGTGTCTATGAGTTTCGGTTTCTCATTTGTTTGTCTTGTTCTTTTGTTGTTTTGGTTTATATACCACATATCAGTGAAATCACATGGTTCTCTGCTTTTTCTGTCTGACTTATTTCGCTCAGCATTACACTCTCAAGATCCGTCCATGTTGTCACAAATGTTCCTGTATCATATTTTCTTACTGCCGAATACTATTCCATTGTGTATATATACCACAACTTCTTTATCCATTCATCTATCGAAGGACATTTTGGTTGTTTCCATGACTTGGCCACCGTAAACAAAGCTGCAATGAACATTGGAGCACACGTGTCTTTATCTCTAAATGTTTTCAGATTTTTTGGGTAGATACCCAGGAAAGGGATTGCTGGGTCATATGGCAATTCTATTCGTAATTTTTTGAGGAACCTCCACACTGCCTTCCATAACAACTGCACCAGTCTGCATTCCCACCAACAGTGTATGAGGGTTCCTTTTTCTCCACAGCCTCTCCAACACTTGTTACTATTTGTCTTGTTGATGATAGCCATTCTGACTGGGGTGAGGTGATATCTCATTGTGGTTTTGATTTGCATTTCTCTGATGATTAGTGATGTTGAGCATTTTTTCATATGTCTATTTGCCATTTGTATGTCCTCTTTGGAAAAATGCCTAATCAGGTCCTCTGCCCATTTTTCAATTGGGTTACATTTTTTTTTATTAGTTTCAGGTGCACAAAACAAAGTAATACTTAGACGTTTATCATTTATATCCCTCACAGTGTCAAACCCACTCCCCCCAGTCACTATCCCTCTGACATCACACACAGCCATTACATTTCCACTGTCTCTATTCATAATGCTGTACTCCGCTTCTTGTAAGTACAAACTTGTAGTTGACATTCCTTATTGTTCAGCTTCAGCTTCAGGTGTACAGTGCACTAATCAGGCATCTACATCATCCCTGAGGTGGTCTTCCTAATGAGACAAGTGTCCATCGGATACCCTACAAAAGCTTTACAACATTATTGATTACATTCCCCAAATTAACTTTCATAACCCCGTGGCAATCTTTGTTTACTGACTGCTTTCTAGTCCCCTCACCTTCCCCCTTATCCCCACCGCCCTCCCATCTAGCAACCCTCAGTTTTTCCTCTATATCCCCGAAACTGTTTCTGATTAGCTCATTCACTTATTCTTTTCATTAGATTCCACATATAAGTGAGATCATATGGTATTTGTCTTTCTCTGTCTGACTTATTTCACTTAACATAATGTTCTCTAGGTCTATCCATGTTGTTGCAAATGATAAGATTTCTTTCTTCTTTATGGCTGTGAAATACTCCATTGTTTAAATGTACCACAGTTTCTTAATCCAGTCACCTACCGATGGGCACTTCGGTAGTTTCCATGTCTTGGCTAATGTGTATAATGCTGCAATAAACATAGGCGTTCATAAAGATTTTTGAATTAGAGTTTTGGATTTCTCCAGATACATACCTAGGAGTGGAATTGCTGGATTATTAGGTAGTTCCATTTTCAGATTTTTGAGTTACCTCCATACTGTTTTCCATAGTGGCTGCACCAATCTGCATTGCCACCAACAGTGCAAGAGCATTCCCTTTTCTCCACATCCGCGCCAGCACTTGTTGTTTGTTGATTTATTGATGATAGCCGTTTTGACTGGGGTAAGGTGGTGTCTCATTGTGGTTTTTATTTGCATTTCTCTGATGGTTAGTGCGGTTGAGCATTTCTTCATATGTCTGTTTGCCGTATGTATGTCCTTTTTGGAAAAATGTCTCTTCATGTCCTCTGCCCATTTTTTGATTGGGTTGTTTGTTTTTTTGGAGTTGAGTTGAGCGGACTTTTTATAAATTTGGTATATTAACCCCTTATTGGATATATCATTGGCAAATATCTTTTCCCATTCAGTAGGATCCCTTTTTGTTTTATTGATGGTTTCCTTGGCTGTGAAAAAACTTTTTAGTTTGGTGTAATCCCACATGTTTATTTTTTCTCTTACTTCCCTTGCGTGAGGGGATATATCAGTAAAAATATATGTGGGTAGTGTCTGTAAAGTTTCTTCCTATGTTTTCTTCTAGGAATTTTATGGTTTCAGATCTTACATTTAAGTCTTTAAGCTATTTTGAATTTATTTTTGTACATGTCGTAAGGAGGTGGTCCAGCTTAATTTTTTTGCATGTGTCTGTCCTGGTTTCCCAGCACCATTTTTTGAATAGACTGTCTTTACCCCACTGTAAATTCTTGCTTCCATTGTCGTAGATTAAATGGCCATATAATCATGGATTTATTTCTGGGCTCTCTATTCTGTTCTATTGATCTTGTGTCTGTTTTTATGCCAGTACCATGCTGTTTTGATTACTGTAGCCTTGTAGTATAATTTGTTGTCAGGTATTGTTATACCTCCCACTTTGTTCTTATTTCTCAAGATTGCTGAGGCTATCCGGGGTCTTTTATGGTCCCATATAAATTTTAGGATTATATGTTCTATTTCTGTGAAAAATGTCGTTGGTAGTTTGATAGGAATTGCGTTGAATATGTATATTGCCTTAGGCAGTATGGACATTTTTACTATATTAATTCTTCCTATCCATTAACATGGTATATGTTTTCATCTATTTGCATCTTCTTTCCTTTCTTTCTTCAATGCCTTATAATTTTCTGAGTACAGATCTTTTACTTCTTTGGTTAAATTTATTCCCAGATTTTTTTATACTCTGAAGCAACTGTAAATGGGATTTTTTTTTAATTTCTCCTTCTGATGTTTTATTATTGGTATATACAAATGCAACTGATTTCTGAATATTAATTTTGTATCCTGCTACTTTACTAAATTCATCTATCAGTTCCAATATTTTCTTGGTGGAGTCTTTAGGGTTCTCTCTATATAGTATGTCATCTGCATATAATGACAATTTTACTTCCTCCTTACCGATTTGGATGACTTTTATTTCTTTTCTTGTCTGATTGCTATGGTTAGAACTTCCAGCACTATGTTGAAAAGAAGTGGAGAAAGTGGGCAACCTTGCCTTGTTCCTGATATTAAGGGGAATGATTTTAGCTTTTCCCCATTGAGTATTATGTTAGCTGTGGGTTTATCATATATGGCCTTTATTATGTGGAGATATGATCCCTCTTTTCCCACTTTCTTAGGGGTTTTTATCATAAATGGCTGCTGGATTTTGTCAAAAGCTTTTTCTGCATCTATTGATATGATCATGTGATTTTTATTTTTCATTTTGTTAATGTGGTGTATCACATTAATTGATTTGCGGATGTTGAACCACCCTTGCATAGCAGGTATGAATCCCACTTGATCATGGTGTATGATCTTTTTAATGTATTGCTGAATTCTGTTCGCTAATATTTTGTTGAGGATTTTTGCATCTATGTTCATTAGCGATATCGGCCTGTAGTTTTCTCTTTTTGTGGTGTCTTTGTCTGATTTAGGGATCAAGGTGATAGTGGCCTTGTAAAAAGTGTTTGGGAGCCTTCCCTCCTTCTGGATTTTTTGGAAGAGCTTGAGGAGAATAGGTGATAATTCTTTTTTGAATGTTTTTTAAAATTCACCTGTAAAGCCATCTGATCCAGGGCTTTGGTTTGTTGGCAGGTTGTTGATTACTGATTTAATTTCCCTGGTGGTAATCAGTCTATTCAGGTTTTCTGTTTCTTCTTGAGTTAGCCTTGGAACGTTGTATGCTTGTAGAAAATTGTCCATTTCTTCCAGATTCTCAAATTTGTTGGCATATAGTTGCTCATAGTACTTTTGCAAAATTTTTTGTATTTCTGTGGTTCAGGTCCTCTGCCCATCTCTCAATTGGGTTGTTAGTTTTGTTGTTGTTGAATTGCATGAGTTCCTTGTATATTTTGGATATTAGCCCCTTATCGGAGGCACTGTTTGCAAAAATCTTCTCCCATTCAGTTGGTGGCCTCTTTATTTTGTTGAAGGTATCTTTTGCTGTGCAGAAGCTTTTAAGTTTCATATAGTCCCATTCGTTTATTTTAGCTTTTACTTCCATTGCCTTTGGAGTCAAATTCATAAAATGGTCTTTGAACCCAAGGTCCACAAGTTTAGTATCTATGTTTTCTTCTATGCACTTTATTGTTTAAGGACTTATGCTTAAGTCTTTGATCCATTTTGAATTAATTTTGGTACATGGTGACAGATAGCAGTCCAGTTTGATTCTTTTGCATGTGGCCATCCAATTCTCCCAGCACCATTAATTGAAGAGGATGTCTATTCTCCATTATATGTTTTTTGCTTCTTGGTCAAAACTTATCTGTCCATATTTATGTGGTTTTATTTCTGGGTTCTCAATTCTATTCCATTGGTCTATGTGTCTCTTTTTCTGCCAATACCAAGCTGTTTTGATTACTATAGCCCTGTAGTACAAGCTAAAATCTGGGAGTGTGATACCTCCAGTATTGTTCTTTTTCTTTAAATTGCTTTGGCTATTTGGGGTCTTTTGTGGTTCCAAACAAATCTGATGATTTTTTGTTCTATTTCTTTAAAAAATGTCATTGGTATTTTGATGGGGATTGCATTACATCTGTATATTGCTTTGGGTAATATGGCCATTATAACTATGTTGATTCTTCCAATCCATGAGCATGGAATATCTTTCCATTTCCTTGCGTCTTCTTCAATTTCTTTTAAAAATGTCTTATAGTTTTTCAGCATATAGGTCTTTCATATCTTTGGTTAAGTTTATTCCTAGGTATTTTATTCTTTTTGCTGCAAAAGGAATTGTTTTCTGTATTTCTTTTTCTAAGATTTCATTGTTAGTATATAGGAATGCAATGGATTTTTGTACATTGATTTTGTAGCTGGCAACTTTACTGTATTCGTTTATTGTTTGTAACAGCTTTTTGGTGGAGTTTTTAGGGTTTTCCATTTATAACATTAGGTCATCTGCAAAGAATGACAATTTAACTTCTTCATTGCCAATTTGGAGGCCTTTTAATTCTTTCTCTTGCCTGATTGCTCTGGCAAGGACTTCCAACACTATGTTGAAAAGCAGAGGTGATAGGGGACATCCCTGTCGTGTTCCTGAACGTAGAGCAAAGGACTTCAGTTTTTCACCATTAATTATAAGATTAGCTAAGGGTTTGTCATATATGGCCTTTATTATGTTAAGGTATTTTCCTTCTATACCTATTTTATTAACTGTTTTAATCATAAATGGGTGTTGTATCTTGTCAAATGCTTTTTCTGCATCAATTGATATAATCATATTATTTCTGTCCTTTATTTTGTTTATATGATGTATCACATTGATGGATTTGCGTATGTTGAACCATCCTTGTGCCTCGGGGATGAACCCCACTTGGTCGTGATGAACAATCTTTTTAATGCATTGTTGTGTTCGATTTGCTAGAATTTTGTTTAGGATTTTTACATCTGTATTCATCAGAGATATTGGTCTGTAGTTTTCTTTTTTTATGTTGTCCTTACCAGGTTTTGGTATCAGGGTAATGTTGGCCTCATAAAATGAGTTAGGGAGTACTGTCTCTTCTTCAATTTTTTTGGAAGAGTTTGAGCAGGATTGGTATTAGATCGTCTTTGAAGGTTTGGTAGAATTCACTAGTGAAGCCATCTGGTCCCGGACTTTTGCTTCTGGAAAGGTTTTGGATGACTGATTCAATTTCATTTCTGGTGATCAGTCTGGTTAGATTTTCCCGTCCTTCATAGTTTAGCCTAGGAAGGCTATATGCTTCTAAGAACTTGTCCATTACTTCTAGGTTATTGAATTTGGTGGCATATAGTCCTTCATAGTATTCTTGGATGTTCCTTTGTATTTCTGTGGCAGCCATGATAACTTCCCCTTTTTCATTTCTGATTTGTTAATTAGTGCCTTCTCTCTTTTTATCTTAGTGAGTATAGCCAAGGGTTTGTCAATTTTGTTAATCTTTTCAAAGAACCAGCTCTTTATCACATTAATTTTTTCTATTGTCTTTTTGTTCTCTATTTCTATTAGTTCTGCTCTGATTCTTGTTATTTTCTTTCTTCTGCTGACCTTGGGTTTCATTTGTTCTTCTTTTTCTAGTTCTTAAATGTAACGCGAGGTTATTTATTTGGGATTTTTCTTGTTTAATGAATAGGTCTATAATGATGTAAATTTCCCTCTAAAAACTGCTTTCGCTGCATCCCCAAAATTTTGAAAGGATGTATTTTCATTGTCATTCGTTTCTATGTATCTTTTTATCTCTCCTCTAATTTCTTCTTTGACCCAGTCGTTCTTTAAAATTATGTTGCTTAATTTCCATATATTTATGTTTTTTCCTGCTTTTGTTTTGCAGTTGATATCCAATTTCAAAGCCTTGTGATCAGAGAATATGTTGGTATGATTTCAATCTTCTTAAATTCGCTGAGGCTGATTTTATGTCCCAATATATGGTCTATCCTTGAGAATGTTCCATGTACACTAGAAAAAATGTATAGTCTGATGTTTTAGGATGAAGTGCTCTATATATGTCAATTATGTCAATTTCATCTATTGTGTCATGTAGGGCTGCTATTTCGTTATTTATTTTCTGTTTGGATGATCTATTCATAGCTGTCAATGATGTATTTAAGTCCCCTAGTATAATTGCGTTTTGGTCAATTTCTCCCTTTAGTTCTGTTAGTAGTTGCTTGGTATATTTCGCTGCTCCCTGATTGGGGCCTAAATATTGATGAGTGTTATGTCTTCTTGTTGTATAGTCCTCTTTATCGTTATGAAATGTCCATCTTTGTCTCTTGTTACCTTTTTCACACTGAAGTCCGTTTCATCTTATATCAGTATGGATACACCTGATTTTCTCTGGATACCATTTGCTTGGAGTGTCGATTTTCACCCTTTCACTTTGAGTCTATGCTTGTCCTTGTAGCTGAGCTATGTCTCTTGGAGACAGCATATCGCTGGGTTTAGTTTTTTGATCCAATCTGCTACTCTGTGACTTTTTATTGGTGAGTTCAGTCCATTTACATTTAGGGTGATTATTGATATATGAGGATTTCCTGTCATTCTACATTTAGTTTTCTGATAAGGCTGTGTCTCCATTGTTTCTTTGCCTTTTTGTTGTTGTCTAATATTTCTGTGTGGTGGTATTCTATGATGTTTCCCTCTGTTTTTTCTTTTATTACAGTATATATTTCAGTTCTGGAATTTTTTTGAGTGGTTACCCTTACGTTTACGTAAAAGAAAGTTTGATATTTAGATATTCCATTTTCTTCAGCACGCTTACTTTCTCCATTCCCATATTCTAGTTCAGGCCTTTACTCTCCCCCTTTTCATGTTTTGGTTGCCACAAGTTGTCCCTGTTGATGGTGGCCTCCTTTAGTATTTCTTGTAATGCAGGTCATGTATTAGAAAATTCTCTCAGCTTCTGTATATCTCAAAAAGTCTTTCTTCCTCCTTCATATCTAAAGGATATCTTTGCTGGATATATTATTCTTGGCTCATGGTTTCTCTCTTTCAATAGTTTGAATATTTGGTTCCACTCCCTCCTGGCTTGTAGAGTTTCTGCTGAAAAATCTGATGATAATCTAATGGGCTCTCCTTTGTAGGTTACCATCTTCTTTTCCCTGGCTGCATTTAGGATTCTTTCTTTGTCATTGATTTTAGACAGCTTCAATACAATGTGCCTTGGAGAAGGGCTGATGGGATTGAGGTAATTAGGTGTTCTATTTGCTTCTTGGATTCAAGGATCCAGTTCTGTCCACAAGTTTGTGAAGTTCTCATCGACAATTTGTTTGAATATATTCTCTGTTCCCTTTGTTCTTTCTTCTCCTTCTACTATGCCCATTATACTTCCTTTTTTTCTTTTTTTTTTTAATTTAATTTTATTAAATTTATTGGGGTGACAATTGTTAGTAAAATTACATAGATTTCAGGTGTACAATTCTGCACTACATCATCTATAAATCCCATTGTGTGTTCATCACCCAGAGTCAGTTCTTCTTCCATCACCATATATTCGATCCCCCTTACCATCATCTCCCACCCCCCACCCCCCGCCCCCCTTACCCTCTGGCAACCACTAAACTATTGTCTGTGTCTATGAGTTTCTGTTTCTCATTTGTTTGTCTTGTTCTTTTGTTGTTTTTGGTTTATATACCACATATCAGTGAAATCACATGGTTCTCTGCTTTTTCTGTCTGACTTGTTTCGCTCAGCATTACTCTCTCAAGATCCATCCATGTTGTCACAAATGTTCCTATATCATCTTTTCTTACTGCTGAATAGTATTCCATTGTGTATATATACCACAACTTCTTTATCCATTCATCTATCGAGGGACATTTTGGTTGTTTCCATGACTTGGCCACCATAAACAAAGCTGCAATGAACATTGGAGCACACGTGTCTTTATCTCTAAATGTTTTCAGATTTTTTGGGTAGATACCCAGGAGAGGGATTGCTGGGTCATATGGCAATTCGATTCGTAATTCTTTGAGGAACCTCCACACTGCCTTCCATAACGGCTGCACCAGTCTGCATTCCCACCAACAGTGTATGAGGGTTCCTTTTTCTCCACAGCCTCTCCAACATTTGTTTCTATTTGTCTTGTTGATGATAGCCATTCTGACTGGGGTGAGGTGATATCTCATTTTGGTTTTGATTTGCATTTCTCTGATGATTAGTGATGTTGAGCATTTTTTCATATGTCTATTTGCCATTTGTATGTCCTCTTTGGAGAAATGTCTCTTCAAGTCCTCTGCCCATTTTTCAATTGGCTTGTTTGTTTTTTTGTTGTTGAGTTGCATGAGTTCCTTGTATATTCTGGATACTAGCCCCTTATCGGAGGCACTGTTTGCAAAAATCTTCTCCCATTCAGTTGGTGGCCTCTTTATTTTGTCAATGGTTTCTTTTGCTGTGCAGAAGCTTTTAAGTTTCATATAGTCCCATTCGTTTATTTTAGCTTTTACTTCCATTGCCTTTGGAGTCAAGTTCATAAAATGCTCTTTGAGCCCAAGGTCCATAAGTTTAGTACCTATGTTTTCTTCTATGCAGTTTATTGTGTCAGGTCTTATGCTTAAGTCTTTGATCCATTTTGAATTAACTTTGGTACATGGTGACAAATAGCAGTCCAGTTTCATTCTTTTGCACGTGGCTATCCAATTCTCCCAGCACCATTTATTGAAGAGGCTGTCTTTGCTCCATTGTATGTTTTTAGCTTCTTTGTCAAAACTTATCTCTCCATATTTATGTGGTTTTATTTCTGGGTTCTCAATTCTATTCCATTGGTCTATGTGTCTGTTTTTCTGCCAATACCATGCTGTTTTCATTATTGTGGCCCTGTAGTACAAGCCAAAGTCAGGAAGTGTGATACCTCCATTATTGTTCTTTTTCCTTAAGATTGCTTTGGCTATTCGGGGTCTTTTGTGGTTCCAAACAAATCTGATGATTTTTTTGTTCTATTTCTTTAAAATATGCCATTGGGATTTTGATGGGGATTGCATTGAATCTGTATATTGCTTTGGGTACTATGGCCATTTTAACTATGTTGATTCTTCCAATCCATGATCACGGAATGTCTTTCCATTTCTTTGTGTCTTCTTCAATTTCTTTCAAAAATGTCTTATAGTTTTCAGCATATAGGTCTTTCACATCCTTGGTTAAGTTTATTCCTAGGTATTTTATTCTTTTTGCTGCAATTGCAAAAGGAAATGTTTTTTGTATTTCTTTTTCTGAGATTTCATTGTTAGTATATAGGAAGGCAATGGACATTTGTGCGTTGATTTTGCAGCCGGCAACTTTACTGTATTCGTTGATTGTTTCTAATAGCTTTTTGGTGGAGTCTTTAGGGTTTTCTATATATAGCATCATGTCATCTGCAAAGAGTGATAATTTAACTTCTTCATTCCCAATTTGGATGCCTTTTATTTCTTTCTCTTGCCTGATTGCTCTGGCAAGGACTTCCAACACTATGTTGAAAAGCAGAGGTGATAGGGGACATCCCTGTCGTGTTCCTGAACGTAGAGCAAAGGGCTTCAGTTTTTCCCCATTAATTATGAGATTAGCAGAGGGCTTGTCATATATGGCCTTTATTATGTTAAGGTATTTTCCTTCTATACCCATTTTATTAAGTGTTTTAATCATAAATGGATGTTGTATCTTGTCAAATGCTTTTTCTGCATCAATTGATATAATCATATTATTTCTGTACTTTATTTTGTTTATGTGATGTATCACATTGATGGATTTTCGTATGTGAAACCATCCTTGTGCCCCGGGGATGAACCCCACTTGGTCGTGATGAATAATCTTTTTAATGCATTGTTGTATTCAATTTGCTAGAATTTTATTTAGGATTTTTGCATCGGTATTCATTAGAGATATTGGTCTGTAGTTTTCTTTTTTTGTGCTGTCCTTACCAGGTTTTGATATCAGGGTAATGTTGGCCTCATAAAATGAGTTAGGGAGTACTGTCTCTTCTTCAATTTTTTGGAAGAGTTTGTGCAGAATTGGTATTAGATCGTCTTTGAAGGTTTGGTAGAATTCACTAGTGAAGCCATCTGGTCCCGGACTTTTGCTTTTGGGAAGGTTTTGGATGACTGATTCAATTTCGTTACTGGTGATCGGTCTGTTTAGATTTTCCAGTTCTTCATGGTTCAGCCTTGGAAGGCTATTTGTTTCTAAGAACTTGTCCATTTCTTCCAGGTTGTTGAATTTGGTGGCATATAGTCCTTCATATTATTCTTGGATGATCCTTTGTATTTCTGTGGTGTCCGTGATAACTTCCCCTTTTACGTTTCTGATTTTGTTAATCAGTGTCTTCTCTCTTTTTATCTTAGTAAGTCTAGCCAAGGGTATGTCAATTTTGTTAATCTTTTCAAAGAACAAGCTCTTTATCATATTAATTTTTTCTATTGTCATTTTGTTCTCTAATTCATTTAATTCTGCTCTAATTTTTGTTATTTCCTTTCTTCTGCTGACCTTGGGTTTTACTTGTCCTTCTTTTTCTAGTTCTTTAAGGTGTAACATGAGGTTATTTATTTGGGAGTTTTCTTGTTTCTTGAGATAGGCCTGTAATGATATAAATTTCCCTCTTAAAACTGCTTTCGCTGCATCCCCAAAATTTTGGTAGGATGTATTTTCATTGTCATTTGTTTCTATGTATTTTTTGATCTCTCCTCTAATTTCTTCTTTGACCCAGTCCTTCTTTAAATGTATGTTATTTAATCTCCATGTATTTGTGTTTTTTCCCGCTTTCTTTTTACAGTTGATATCCTATTTCAAAGCCTTGTGATCAGAGAATATGCATGGTATGTTTTCAATCTTCTTAAATTTGTTGAGACTGATTTTATGTCCCAATATATGGTCTATCCTTGAGAATGTTCCATGTACACTAGAAAAGAATGTATAGTCTGATGTTTTAGGATGAAGTGCTCTATAAATGTCATTATGTCCATTTCATCTAATGCGTCATTTAGGGCTACTATTTCGTTATTTGTTTTCTGTTTGGATGATCTATCCATAGCTGTCAATGATGTATTTAAGTCCCCTAGTATAATTGTGTTTTGGTCAATTTCTCCCTTTAGTTCTGTTAGTAGTTGCTTGGTGTATTTCGGTGCTCCCTGATTGGGGGCATAAATATTGATGACTCTTATGTCTTCTTGTTGTACAGTCCCCTTCACCATTATGAAATGTCCATCTTTGTCTCTTGTTATCTTTTTCACCTCGAAGTCTGTTTCATCTGATATCATGATGGCTACACCTGATTTTCTCTGGGTACCATTTGCTTGGAGTGTCAATTTCCACCCTTTCACTTTGAGTCTATGCTTGTCCTTGTAGCTGAGATGTGTCTCTTGGAGACAGCATATGGTTGGGTTTAGGTTTTTTGATACAATCTGCTACTCTGTGCCTTTTTATTGGTGAGTTCAGTCCATTTACATTTAGGGTGATTATTGATATGTGAGGATTTCCTGTCATTCTATCTTTAGTTTTCTGGTAAGGCTGTGTCTCCATTGTTTCTTTGCCTTTTTGTTGTTGTCTATTATTTCTGTGTGGTGGTATTCTATGATGTTTCCCTCTGTTTCTTCTTTTATTTCAGTATATATTTCAATTCTGGATTTTTTTTGAGTGGTTACCCTTAAGTTTATGTAAAAGAAAGTTTGATATTTAGAGTATTCCATTTTCTTCAGCACGCTTACTTTCTCCATTCCCATATTCCGGTTCAGGCCTTTACTCTCCCCCTTTTTGAGTTTTGGTTGCCACAAATTGTCCCTGTTGATGGTGGTCGAATAGCCTCCTTTAGTATTTCTTGTAGTGCAGGTTGTGTATTAGAAAATTCCCTCAGCTTCTGTATGTCTGGAAAGGTCTTTATTCCCCCTTCATATCTAAAGGATATCTTTGCTGGATATATTATTCTTGGCTCATGGTTTCTCTCTTTCAATAGTTTGAATGTTTGGTTCCACTCCCTCCTGGCTTGTAGAGTTTCTGCTGAAAAATCTGATGATAATCTAATAGGCTTTCCTTTGTAAGTTACCGTCTTCTTTTCCCTGGCTGCCTTGAGGATTCTTTCTTTGTCGTTGATTTTAGACAGCTTCAATACAATGTGCCTTGGAGAAGGTCTGTTGGGATTGAGGTAACTAGGTGTTCTATTTGCTTCTTGGATTCGAGGGTCCAGTTCTGTCCCCAAATTTGGGAAGTTTTCATCGACAATTTGTTTGAATATATTCTCTGTTCCCTTCTCTCTTTCTTCTCCTTCTGGTATGCCCATTATTCTTATATTGCTCTTTCTGATGGAGTCAGAAAGTTCTTGTAGAGTTCTTTCATTTCTTTTAAGTCTCAAGTCTCTTTCTTCTTCTATCTGTGTAATTTTCCGGGTTTCTATCTTCGATGTCACTGATTCTTTGCTCCATCTGGTCAACTCTACTACCTAAGCTGGTTATTTCATTCTTAATTTCTTCTATTGAGTTCTTAATCTCCAGAAATTCTATTTGGTCCTTTTTTAAGATTTCAATCTCTTTCGTAAAATGCTCATGCTGTTCTTTGATTGAGTTTCTGAGTTCATTTAACTGCCTATCTGTGTTTTCTTGTATCTCGTTGAGTTTTTTCAGAACTGCAATCTTGAATTCTCTGTCATTTAAGTCACATATTTCTGTATCTTTAAGTGCCTTCTCTGGAGATTTTTCACTTTCTTTCTGAGCTATCTTGTTGCCTTGGTTATTCATGGTGATTACTGGTTTACTATTTCTCTTCCTAGACATCTACAGGAATGACTTCTGCAACAGGTTGATAGAAAGCGGTTTTTCTTTTGTTTGCTAGTACTTGTCGGTAGAATATTTTATTATTTCTCCAACTGCAACTTATTTTTCTTCTCCCACACGGTAGTGCTATGTTTTCTCTGCACTATTCCAACTTCTCACACAATGGGGGGATTCCCTGGGAGACGGGCTTCTCCTCTGTTAATAGTTCGTCTAGGTCACAGGGCGCAGTGTCCCGGTGGGTATGCGGAGAGCTTTTGATGTTCCAAAGCTCTTCCAGCTCCTGATTCAGAGCCCCTATGTTTCAGCAGTTCTGTTTACTCCTGCAGGGATCCGCCCAGATAGGTGGGGTCAGGGGCGGGGTGAGTTGTGAGAGGTGCCCCAGAGCAATGGCGGCGACCACCACCACAGCCGGTCCTGCTTCCACAGCTCCCTCCCCTTTGCCCGAACTAGTTGGGCTGTGAATTTGTGTCTTCGGTCCACAGTTCTCAAAACAGCAAATTTTCTGTTGTTTTGATCTGACACTGCTACTGTTTCGCTTCTAGCACCGGGCAGGTGAGGGCAGGGCGAGCTCTGGGAGGGGAGGGAGGGGGCGGCTAGTCTCAGTGCCTAAGGCTCCATTCTCTGCTCGGCAGTGCGGGCTTAAACCACCGTTTTCTGCCTTTTTCCCTCAGTCTTTTCTCCGAGGTCTCTGTCGTGAGCGTTGGGTTCAGCCGTGTTATATGCTGTCCCCTCAGCCCTGTGGAGCCCTGGCGGAGCCCCAGCAGTCCGAGTTCTTCCCTCTCCCGCAGCTGCAGTAGTTCCGGGAAACAGCGACCTCGGCGCACTGAGCGAGGTCTGCGTCCTGCGCCCGCGCGGCTCTGTCTCCGCGCACTTCTCCCTTTCCTCCTCCCTCCACTCGCGCGAATCTCCCACCTGTAGGTGATTTCAGTTGGTGGTGGGCCTCTTCGTCTTGCCTGTCTGCTGTGCAGGGAGTCCTTTGTGGAGTTTTTGTTGTTCGATTCTTTGTAAATTCCAGGGGAGCTTTATAGAGGCTCACCTCACGCCGCCATTTTTCCGGAAGTCCCATTATTCTTATATTGCTTTTTCTGATGGAGTCAGAAAATTCTTCTAGAGTTCTATCATTTCTTTTTAGTCTCAAGTCTCTTTCTTCTTCCATCCGTGTAATTTCCAGGTTTCTATCTTCGATGTCACTGATTCTTTCCTCCATCCGGTCAACTCTACTACCGAAGCTGGCTATTTCATTCTTTTTTTTTTTTTTTAATATATTGGGGTGACAATTGTTAGTAGAATTACATAGATTTCAGGTATACAATTCTGTGTTACATCATCTATAAATCCCATTGTATGTTCACCACCCAGTGTCAGTTCTCCTCTCATCACCATATATTTGATCCCCCTTACCCTCATCTCCTACCCTCCACCCCCCTTTCCCTCTGGTAACCACTAAACTATTGTCTGTGTCTATGAGTTTTTGTTTCTCAATTTCTTCTATTGAGTTCTTAATGTCCAGACATTCTATTTGGTTCTTTTTAAATATTTCAATGTCTTTCATAAAATGCTCATGTTGTTCTTTGATTGTGTTTCTGAGTTCATTAAACTGCGTTTCTGTGTTTTCTTGCATCTCTTTGAGCTTTTTCAGAACTGCAATCTTGAATTCTCTGTCATTTAAGTCACATATTTCCATATTTTTAAGTTCCTTTTCTGGCGACTTTTCACTTTCTTTCTGAGTGGTCTTGTTGCCTTGGTTATTCATGGCAATTACTGATTTATTATTTCTCTTCCTAGACATCTACAGGAGTGGCTTTTGCAACAGGCTGATAGGAAGACGTCTTTCTTTTGTTTTCTACTACTTTTTGGTAGAATGTTTTATTTTCTCTCCAAGTGCAGCCTTTTTCTCTCTCTCACACGGTAGTGCTATATTTTCTCTGCACTATTTTCTCTGCTTCTCACACAATGGAGGGATTTCCTGGGAGACGGGCTTCTCCTATGTTAATAGTTCGCCTTGGTCACAGGGCGCAATGTCCCTGTGGGTATGCGGAGAGCTTTTGAAGTTCCAAAGCTCTTCCTGCACCTAATTCAGAGCTTGTGTTTTTCAGCAGTTCTGTTTACTCCTGCAGGGATCCGCCCAGAAAGGTGGTGCCAAGAGCGAGGTTAGTAGTGAGAGCTGGCCAGAGCAATGGTGGCAACCACCACCATAGCCGGTCCTGTTTCCACAGCTCCCTTCCCTTGCTGGAACTAGTTGGCCTGTGAATCTGTGTCTGCGGTCCACAGTTCTGAGAAGAGCAAATATTCTGTTCTTTTGATCTGACACTGCTACTGTTTCGCTTCTAGCACTGGGCAGGTGGGGGCGGGGCGAGCTCTGGGAGGGTAGGGAGGGGGCGGTTAGTCTCAGTGCCTAAGGCTTCCGTTCTCTGCTCGGCAATGAGGGCTTAAACCACCATTTTCAGCCTTCTTCCCTCAGTCTTTTCTCTGAGGTCTCTGCCGTGAGTGTTAGGTTCAGCCGTGTTATATGCTGTCCCCTCAGCCCTGTGGGCCATAAGCAGAGCCCTAGCAGTCCTAGTTCTTCCCTCTCCCACAGCTGCAGTAGTTCAGGGATGCAGCAAGTTCAGAGCACTGAGCTAGGTCTGCGTTCTGCGCCCGCGCGTCTCAGTCTCGCACACACTTCTCCCTTCCCTCCTCCCCCCTGCTAGCATGATTCTCCCACCTTTAGGTGAATTCAGTAGTGGGCCTCTTCATCTTGCCTGTCTGCTGTGCTGGGAGTCCTTAGTGGAGTTATAGTTTTTCTATTAGTTGTAGATTCCAGGGGAGATTTACAGAGGCTCACCTCTTGCTGCCATTTTGATGACCGAGACTGTTTCTTATTAGTTTGTTGACTTATTCTATTTCTTAGATTCTACATATAAGTGAGATCATATGGTATTTGTCTTTCTCCATCTGACTTATTTCGTTTAGCATAATGTTCTGTAGGTCAATCCACATCATTTTAAATGGTAAAATTTCATTCTTCTTATGGCCAAGTAATACTTCATTGTATAAATATATCACAGCTTCTTCATCCAGTCATCTACCAATGGGCATTTTGGTTGTTTCCATGTACTGGCTAATGTGAATAGCAGTGCATGCAATAAACATAGGGGTGCATATATTTTTTTTGAATTAGTGTTTTGGAAATCTCTGGATAGATACCTAAGAGTGGAATTGCTAGGTAGTTCCATTTCCAGTTTTTTGAGATACCTCCAGGCTGATATCCTTAGTGGCTACACCAATCTGCAATCTCACCAACATCCTCACCAGCACTTGTTGTTTGTTGATTTACTGATGATAGCCATTTTGACTGGGGTGAGGTGGTATCTCATTGTGGTTTTTATTTGCATTTCTCTAATGATTAGGGAGGTTGAACATTTTTTCATATGTCTGTTTGCCATCTGTATGTCCTGTTTAGAAAAATGTCTCTTCTTGTCCTTTGCCCAATTTTCAATAGGGTTTTTTGGTTTTTTTGGTGTTGAGTTGAATGAGTTTTTTATAAATTTTGGATATTAATACCATATCAGACGTATCATTGACAACTATCTTCTCCCATTCAGTAGGATGCCTTTTTGTTTTATTGATGGTTTCCTTCGCTGTGAAAAAACTTTTTAGTTTGATGTAATCCCACATGTTTATTTTTTCTCTTATTTCCGTTGCCTGATGGAAAATGTCAGTAAAAATATTACTAAGGGTAATGCCTGAAAATTTACTTCCTATGTTTTCTTCTAGGAGTTTTATGGTTTCAGAGCTTACATTTAAGTCTTTAATCCATTTTGAATTTATTATTGTATATGGTGTAAGGAGGTGGTCCAGCTTTATTTTTTACATGTGTCTCTCCAGGTTTCCCAGCACCATTTATTGAACAGAGTGTCTTTACCTCAGTGTAAATTCTTGCTTCCACTGACATAGATTAAATGACTATATATGCATGGATTTATTTCTAGGCTCTCTATTCTGTTTCATTGTCTAAGTGTCTGTTTTTATTCCAGTACCATGCTATTTTGTTTACTATAGATTTACGTATGATTTGATATCAGGTACTCTGTGTCTTTTTATTGGTGAGTTTAGTCCGTTTACATTTAGGGTAATTATTGATATATGAGGATTTCCTATCATTTTGTCTTTTGTTTTCTGGTGGCTTGGGGTCTCCATTGTTTCTTTGCCTATTTGTTTCTGTCTGTTATTTCAGTGTGGAGGCATTCTATGACTGTTCCCTCTGTTCTTTTTTAACATTATATATTTCAGTTCTGGATTTTCTTTCAGTGGTTACCATTTAGGTAATGTAAAAAATAAAGTTTCATATTTAAAGTATTCCACTTTCTTCAGCATGTTTCCTTTCTCCAGCCCCCTTTGCCAGTTCAGACCTTTACTCTCTTTGCTTTTACATTTTTGTTCCCACAAATCATCCTTGTTTATGCTTTGAGTTGATTTTTGTGTTGCAGTAGCAAGTTGTCTTTTTCCTCTTTTTTTGTTTTAATGCTTACTTCTTCTTTACCCTGTTATGTTTAAGTGTGTAGTGTCCTATTTGTTGTAGGGGTTGACATTTCCTGCTTCTTTCTGTCTGTTCATAATACTACTCATGGCTTTGTATTCTTTTGCTTTTTTGTTTCATGTCAAATAGTCTCCTTCAGTATTTCTTGTAACGTAGGTTCTGTGTTAGAAAATTCCCTCAGCTTCTGTATGTCTAGGAAGGTCTTTATTGCTCCTTCATATCTAAAGGATATCTTTGCTGGCTATATTATTCTTGGCTCATAATTTCTCTCTTTCAATAGTTTGAATATTTGATTCCATTCCCTCCTGACTTGTACAGTTTCTGCTGAAAAATCTGATGATAATCTAACGGGCTTTCCTTTGTAGGTTACCATCTCCTTTTCCCCGGCTGCCTTGAGGATTTTTCTTTGTCATTAATTTTTGACAGCTTCAACACAATATGCCTTGGAGAAGGCCTGTTGGGATTGAGGTAATTAGGTGTTCTATTTGCTTCTCGGATTCAAGGATCCAGCTTTTTCCACAAGTTTGGGAACTTCTCGTTGACTATTTGTTTGAATATACTCTAAGTTCCCTTCTCCCTTTCTTCTCCTTTGGTATGCCCAGTATTCTTATGTTGCTCTTTCTGGTCAATTCAGACAGTTCTTGTAGAGTTCTTTCATTTCTTTTAACTGTCAAGTCTCTCTCTTCTTCCATTTGTGTCATTTCCAGATTTCTATATTCAATGTCACTGATTCTTTCATCCATCTTGTCTGGTCTATTGCCTAAGCTGGCTATTTCATTATTTATTTATTTTATCGAGTTCTTAATCTCCAGAAATTCTATTTGGTTCTCTTTTAAGATTTTAACCTCTTTGATAAAAATGTTCATTTTGTTCTTGATTCTGTTACTGTCATTGAATTGTCTGTCTGTGTTTTCTTGCATCTTGTTGAGTTTTTTCAGAACAGCAATCTTGAATTCTCTGTTATTTAAGCCCCATATTTCCATGTCTTTGTGTTCATTTTCTGGAGACTTTTCAATTTCTTTCTGAGCTGCCTTGTTACCTTGGTTATTCATGACAATTAATGAATTATTATTTCTCTCCCTAGGCATCTACAGGAGTGGGTTCTGCAACAGGTTGATAGGAAGAGGTATTTCTTTTCCTTTCCAGTAGGTGCTGATGGCATGTTTTATTTTCTCTCCCACTGTAGTCTTATTCTCTCTCATGCTGTAGCATTATATTTTCTCTTACATTGTTCTGGCTTCTCACACGATGGGGGAACGGAGACACGTTCTCTGGAAAGCAGGCTTCTCCTCTGTGAGCAGATCTCCTGGGTCTCAGGGCACTGCCTCTGCCCAAAGCTCTTCCTGCAACCAGACTCAGAGCCTGTTGTTTCAGTGGCTCCTTATATCCCTGTGGAAATCCACCCAAATAAGTGAGGGTGGGGCCAGGGTTGGTTGTGACAGGTGGCTCTGACCTGCACACAGTTATCTTGACCCTACAGTTCCTTCCATTTCACCAGAATTAACTGTGTTGTGAGTCTGTGGCTGCGGTGCTGCACTACTCAGAGGTGTAAGTATTCTGTTCTTTTGATCTGACACTGCTGGCAATGGAGCAAAAGATCAGAATTAGAGAAAGTTTTGAAGATGCTACTCTGTTGATTTTGAAGATGGAGGAAGGTACCATGAGCCAAGAAATGCAGTAAGCCTCTAGAAGCTAGAAAAGTCAAGAAGAAACTCACCCCTGTGAATATGTTATGCTATAGTAAAACTCATTTCAGACTTCTGACCACTGAAACTGGTAAATAATAATTTATTTTGTTTTAAGCCATTAAGTTTATGATAATTTGTTACATCAGAAAAAGGAAACAAACACAATCAATAACACAAATTGAGCACTGAAGAAATAGACAGAAATGGTATTTACTTTTTGAAAGGCAGAGAGAGATCTTACTAGCTCAAAATAAATAGAAATGCTTCTATGGATATTTCCAGTTGCAAGTATTTTTATTATTATTACCTTAATATTTACTATTAAGGTATCATTTTGTAGTAATAATAGGTTTTATTAAATCTTATTGTGTAGCAAGTACTAAATCAGACACTACATCAATCATCTCATCTAATTTTCAGTACAATCTTATGAATTTTTTTGCATTTTAATATTAAGAGAGCAGCAAGTAGAGCTTTAAAACTTTGCCCAAGGTCATGCAGATAACAACAAGGGAGAGATATACCCAGAACAAACTCCAAAACCCTCTTAACCATCCTGCTCTATTATCAGACTACTGTACTTGTAACAATTTACATTATGTTTAATAATGGAGAGTTAAGCAAGGTAAGAAATATATTAATTAAAGAGCATTATATAACATAGCTTTGAAGAAACCTAAAAGATCATTTAGTCTAAATATCAACTATGTGGAAAATATTCTTCAATATTTAAGTAAATAAATTTTATAGTCTTTCTTTACCCCTCAAAGTGCTTACTTTCTCCATTCCATTGTAAATTCAGAACAATTTGTCTTTCTTATATGGTCTTTTTACAACTAAGAAATGCAAAGAGTCTTTAACAATAAACTGGTTACATAGTAATATAGCAATAAATCACAATACGTACTGAGTATCTAGGGCACAGAAAGTTAAATGTTTTTCCCTAATATTTGCTGAGATTTTCAGTAGTCAAAGCAGAAATGTAATCAATACCTAACAATCATTCTGAGGTCCTTTTCATTAGTAATGTGAGAAGCATAAACAGAAACAGAAATTATTACCTGTGGCTACGTGACGTCCCATTCCAAATATGGCATAAATGATGACAGGAAATAGAGACCCATATAAACCGAACACTGGGTGCACAGATGAGAGAATAGCAAAGGCCAACCCTGTAACAAAGATGTGCATAATCAAGACCACCTTATAACCCCAATATATAGTCTACTACAAAGTAGAATGGATATTGTTTTATTCAATGACAAAAGAAACCATAACTTATTCTACTTACTCAATAAGAGACTAGCATTATTATCCTAAATAACAGAAAATTCACTCATTATATTTCAATTCTAAAAATAATTATTTTTTTGGAGTACTGCTTTTTTCCTTGATTACAAAGCTGTCTACATGAAAACATTGACTCAGAGTGTCTTCCTGGTAAAAGTGATAACATCACAGCAAAATATTTCCACACACACTTAGCAAAGCATTTTCACATATATCATTTTATTTGCATGATAACATCTGTGAGATAGGCAGGATTTGTAGCTTTACTACTAACAGATGAGAAGCCTGACATGAAAGGTGACTAAGGCTGGTGCAAAAAAAGGATGCACGGTCAAAGTTACCAGGTCTGCTGGCTCTCTGACTGGTCTAAGATTGTGTGTCATAGTGGCCTGGCCTGTATGTGTAAGAGTGACACTTGAGAAATCAATAACAGCCTATAGTTTGATTCACTTCATAGCTTGCTATTCAACTGATTTTTTTTTGTTTTTCCCCTTCACTGCTCGATTTAATGACTCTGCTTTGTTCTCTTTCTTAAGACTACCTTGTTGATCTAATTAATCAGCAGAGCACTAACCCGGAAAGAACAATTTCTCAATTCTCAGACTCCAGGACACTGGGAACCATGGTTGCAACTCCGTTGAGGTTTTTGTGATGATACACAAAACACTCCAGCCAGTTGAAATAACATTATGAAGCAGACCAGGCCACCTGAGGCAATTTCTCAGGCCAGGCCCCAGGAGGCAATTTCTCAACTGTCAGCCCTGAAACTTACATGAGCGACTCCCAATTTTTTTGTTCTTTCCCCCACCTGCCTGACTGACTATAAAAGTTTTTGAGTATTCTCAGTTCAGGGAAGGTGATTTTTTTCTGGATATTAGTTTGCCATCTTCTCTAGCTGTTGCCATCTAGAATAAAGGATGCTTTTCTCCACATGAACACTTGTCACTTGAGTTTTTTGGGCTCCGGGCAGCAAGCAGCAACAGACCTGAGTCTGGTAACATATGGACTCATACACTTCCCATAACTAGGCCCCGTGAATATAGGCTTTCAGGTACA
Source organism: Rhinolophus sinicus (assembly GCF_057876585.1). NCBI lineage: Eukaryota > Metazoa > Chordata > Mammalia > Chiroptera > Rhinolophidae > Rhinolophus > Rhinolophus sinicus. The sequence goes on along the minus strand of NC_142507.1, from coordinate 29,538,911 downwards.
ATTTCTTAGAGTGAAACAAGAATCAACTTTATTTATTTAAAAAGCAAGGAGTAACTCATAACTATTCATTTTTATTCCCCATAGATACTACTGCATACATAGTTTATATGTTACATGCATATAGAAAATTTTCCTAGGCATGTCTAAATGAGTACTAGTGGTTTAAACGTGACCAAAATATACATGAGTATTAATTCATTAAAGTGATCTTGTTTGTGGCTGGTTCTTGGCATTAAACAGCTCATTAATGTTCTGACAAATCCATTCAAATTTATACAATTTAATAGTAGGCATTTGATTGGGAATACTGGACTTTACAAGTTACAAAGAAACTTGATGAAGGAGGTGGCATTAGAATCTAGATTATCTGAATATGAGGCTAGTTCATTATTCACACTATGGAGCCTGGCAATCAGCACTTTTTATAGTTTAACTTTTACTGTTTTAAAGTTGTTCAATTTCTTTTTAAATAAATAAACGCGAATTATACATCAAATAGTTTTTCAAGCAGTGCAAGATATTTTAGCTATAATTAAAATACATGGACTCGTCACTTCTTTATATTTAAAAACCCACCTGTGTTTCTTGTTTACTGGCTATGTATGTATTCATAAAAGTCTGATGCAATAAATTTCTGAAAATGAGTGTAGAAGAGTCAGTTGCAGAGGTTGCTCAAGAATTTCATACAGACTGGATGAGAGGTAACATTCTAGTTGTTGGGAAGGATGGTGTTACAGAACAAATCTTGAAGCCAGGTTAGCATTGGAAGGCTAAATATTCCCCACCAAGAACCTCCTGGCATTTATAGCATATGGAACTTTGCAAACAGTATTGTGTGCATTACATCAATCATGGAATGCTAGAAAATAACTTTTCTCTCCCATTTTCAGAATAAGTTACCTAATAAAAATTACCAATCAAGAGACAGAATGCCAAGTGTTTTCAAGCAGAATGTGACCCACATTTCAGAAGATCACCCAGATCTACTAAATCAATGATGGGGTGGAAGAGTGAAAGAGAAAGTGGCATATTTAATAAAAGCACTTTGGATAAATTATATGGACACTAAATTCTGATGAATGTGGTAAATACCAACAGGAGAGAAGGTAGCCAGATGTAGAGCTATTTGGCTATATTTCTGCTTTACTTGCAAAAGGCAAATGTAAATACAAAACTAGAAGCAGCCAGATGATCTCCTCTTGCCTTGTGAATACCTGCCTCCTATTTATCTGTTTGCATTATTACAATACAATACACACACACACACACAAAGTGATCACTAGAAGACTTTGAATTATGCAGTTTTTAGGAAAAAAGTCATGTTTTTTTAGGTGTAGCAATGGTTAATATAGTAGAGGAATAGAAGAGATTATATATTTCCACATCAATATCATCAGTAGTTTCTGGGCCTGTGAACACTGCCAGACTGCCAAGAGGTTCTGAGTGTGAAGTTGGACATTAACCACCAGCACCTCTTGCCCATCCAACTAAGGCTGCAGTAAGAATGGCTTCCCTAGACATAGAGCCTGACCTCTGACCAAGAAGGACCATGAAAGCAGGTAGGTAGCTCAGTATCTGCCTCTGCTCCTATCTCTTGGCTGAGATAGCTAGAGTAACAAAATCACGTAAAGACATAGAACTGTTTATCACAGAGAAGATATTGTTTTATATTTTAAGGTATGGTATTTATTTCACTTTTAGGAGAGTTTTATCTGGATTTACATGATAGCAATTATTCAGAAAATCAAAGAAAACTGGAACTGCAAAAGATTGTGCCTAGAAATTGAGTAATGTATCCAAAGTTGGAAATTGTGCTGGAATTACATATAGAGAGCCACTCTGTTGAAGACTATATTTTGTTGGCTTAGTGATCTCACCTCCTCATTGTGAGGTCAGGCAGATAGGATGTAGAGGCAGTGGTTTTACTCCCCTCGGGTGTGAATACAAGAATATTTTATAGACTGTAGTCTTTGGTTGTGAAGCATCAAATACTACCAAAAAACTATAGCTAACACAACTCAGTTGAAGCACTATTCCAGATGTTAATCATTTTCATAAAATGATTCATAACAACTACCCCAGATGTTAATTGTTTTCACAAAACACCTTTGGGGAATACTTTCTGGTCAAGATGGTGTAGGAGGTAAACTCTGTGTTCACCTCTTCCCACATTCACATCAAAATTACAGCTAAATTATAGAACAATTATCATTGTGAACTAGATGAAGAATAGCTGAATAGAAATCCTATAACTAAGGATATAAAGAAGAAAACACATTGAGACTGGTAGAAGGGACAGAGATGTAGAATGAGCAGGTTCCACACCCATAGTGTAGCAATTAAAAATTGAGAGGGTTATCTTGGATTCAGAGCAAGGAGTCCCAGCCCCACACAGGGCTCCCCAGCCCTGGCACCAGTGCTGGGAAGAGGAGTCCCCATAACATTTTGTCATGAAAACCAGTGGGGATTACATCCCAGAAAGACAAAGAGCTGCTAAAGACTGAGGCATTACAGTTATAAAGGCTATAAAGGGACCGTGCACTGACTCACTTGCTTACAAACTCAATGGCTTTAAGTTCCAGTGCAGGAACAGCAGCTCAAAAGGGACCAGGGAAAAGTGTACAAGAATAAAATTGACTAACTTCAGTGTGAGTGCTATAGGGGCAGTGATCAGGGAAACTCTATCTGGAGATGAATTCCTGCAGGTACTGTTGTTCTTTTTTGAATTCTCCTGTCACCCAATTGGACTGTTAAGGTAGGCAACAAATCTGAGCTCTCTATTAACTTGGCTAACACTATTCCCCTACCCTGGTGATTCCCTGAGACCTTGCCCACCCAACATGCCTGCCTGGCCTAAGTCTTTTCCAGCAGCTCCTCTAAACAAGCAGCCTGCCTTGGCTCACCCTGCAAACTTTCCCCAACTCTTTAAAAGTTCCACATATCCCAAACAAGCACTGGCTGACCTAGGCCTGCCTTACAGCTCCTGCTAAGCAGCCCCGTGCCCAGTACATGTGGCAACCAGTCTCAACTTGTATTGTTGTTCCAATCAGGTACCCCAAGCTTGGCATAACCAGTGGCCAGCCGTGCCTACAACTTAGCTTCAACTAAGTAGCCATAAGCCCAGCATAAGTGGTAGCTGACCTCAGCTTGCATAGTGGTACCTACCAAAGGGTACCAAGCCTGAAGGAAAGGGAAGCCAGACTCCATTCGTAGTGTGCCTCTCCCTAGTGCTTCCAAACCCAGTACAAGAAACAGCCAAGTGTAAATCACTTTGTAGTGCCTACCAAGAGGCACCAAGCCTGGCACAAGCAGTGGCTGACCTTGGCATGCACCAGAGGCCCTCCCAAGGGGCTTCAGAACCAACAACTCAGTGGCTAGCTTTAGAACATGCCAGAGCACCACCCAATGAGTTCCAAAAATGGCACACCCAGAGGACAGACTTGGCTGGTACCAGAACCCTACTAAAGTGACTCCCACTCCCTGGGATTAGTTTCTGCACAACAACTCACCTTCTATAGTCACAGCCAGTACTTACAGTCAGTCAACCCCACCCATTAACATGACAGCAGCTATCAAAGCTCAACAACAACAGGAGGGCACACACAGCCCATGCAGGGGACACCCCTGGAGTACCCAGTTCAGGTGACCAGGGCGACTATGCTATTGGACCCCACAGGACACCTTCTACAAAAGATAGTTTAAGGGACCTCTGAACAACATCAATCATGCCAACATTTTTATCATAGGAGTACCAAAAGAAGAAGAGAGAAAGCAAGGGATTGAAACCTATTTCAAGAAACAATGACTGAAAACTTCTCTACCCTGGTGAAGGAAATAGACATACAAGTCCAGGAAGTAGAGAGAGTCCCAAATAAGATGAACCCAAAGAGGCCCATACCAAGACACATAATAATTAAAATGCCAAAGGTTAAAGACAAATGAATCTTAACATAGATACAGAGAAAAAAAACTGATGGTTGCTAGATGGGAGGGGCTTGGGGGGTGCAGGAGAAGGTGAGGGGTTTAGAAAGTACAAATTGATAGTCACAGAATAATCTTGAAGTCACGGCGATGTGAAATACAGTATTGGGAACATAATCAATAATGTTGTAAAGACTATGTATCAGATGGGTACTGGACTTATCGGGGGAATCACTTCATAGATTGTATAAATGCCTAACTACTGTGCTGTACACATGTAACTAATATAAAATAATATTGAATGTCAATTATTATATACCAGGGGTGCCAAAAAAATGTATACAAGTGGACACTTTGGTCAATGTTGCTCAAGTAGTAGTTCACCATAATCAGAAGTGTCTGGACGCTGATGGTAACCACTTTGAGAATCTCTTGTAATTGTAGAAGTTAAACGTGACTTGTATTCATCTTTTGTTATCGGTATATATTGATTATTACAATTTTAATAGTTTTCCTTTCTTAAAATGTGCATACATTTTTTGGATTACATATATATATATATATATTTTTCCCCCCACAGGATGTAAAGTACAGCATAAGGAATATAGTCAATAGTATTGTAATAGCTATGTATGATGTCAGAGGGGTAGTAGACTCGGATGAGGTTGTCACCTTGTGAGAGTTGTATATGTCTAAACATTATGTTGTTTTGTACACCTGAAACTAATAACATGTTTTTTAGAAAAGGGAAGAAAAATAAAATGAAAGGATAATTCAAGATTATTTTTTAAAAAAACCTTAAAAGCAGTAAGAGAAAAGAGTTAGTTACCTACAAAGTAGCTCCCATAAGACTGTCAGCTGATTTCTCAATAGAACCTTTGTGAGCAGGAGGGGATTGGCACAAAATATTCAAAGTGATGAAAGAAAAAGGCCTACGACCAAGGTTACTCTACCCAGCAAAGTGATCATTTATAATTGAAGTAGCAACAAAAAATTTCCCAGATAAGGAAAAGCTAAAGGAGTTCATCACCACTAAACAAGTGTTAAAGAAATGTTAGAATTGTTTAAGTAGAAAAGAGAAGATCAAAAATGTAAGAAAATATAGGAAAGAAAAAATTCTAACTGACAAAAACTTAGTAAAAGCAGTGGATCAACCAACTATAAAGCTAGTACAAAAGTTAAAAGATAAATGTAGGAAGACTATGTGTAATTTTAACAATAATTTAAGGTATACACACAAACACATACAAAGAAGAAGTAAAATAATAATGAAAACATAAAGGTAGAGGTGGTGAGTAAAAAATTGTAATAATTTTAGAATGTGTTCAAACTTAAATGACCATAAATGTAAAACAGACTGTTACAAACATAGGTTGGGTATGTGAAGCACATGGTAACCACAGACAAAACATCTAGAAGAGATATTATACAAGAAATAAGGAGAGAATGACATCACAGAAATGGTGGCATGAGGAGTGCTTCTTGAAATCGCTCAAAGTTACTACAAATTGAACAGCTATAATTCAACAAAGGACTCCCTGTACATCAGACAAGTACGCCTGAGAGACCTGCACATTGAATCACCTGAAGGTGGGCAAATTGGGCAAGCGGGGGAGGAGGGAAGGGAGAAGTGCAGAGATACAGGCTGCAGGCTGCAGGGCCCCAGGACACAGACCAGAGCTTGCTGCAGCCTTGGGAGAGGGAAGAATTGAGGCTCCAGGAACACACCCTGTGGCCCACAGTCCTGCCTGAGGGATCAACATAAAAGATGGCTGAATCCAGTGATTGAGGCAGAGACTTTGGACTGTGGTTTAAGCTTGTATGGTGAGGCACAAAACAGAAAACAAAGACACACAGCCTGGCCATCTCCCCCCACACTCTCCCAGAGCTCACCCTACCCCCACACTCCCAGTGTTAGAAGCAGGATCCAGAAGAAACAGTAATAGTGTCAGATTAAAGAACAAAATATCCATAACCCTGAGAACTGCACCAACAGTCCTGCACACTCTGGCAACAGGGAAAGAGCTGGACTGGTTGGAGCCACTTCTCACAGCCCCCCACACCCTCACCTTTCTGGGTAGATCCCTGCAGTGATGGAGACACACAGGCTCAGCATCAGGCTACAGGGGAAGCACTGGGATTTCAGAAGCTCTGGCTGTGGTGTTCTCAGCATGTTTTTGCGGGCCAGAGAAGAAACTGCACTGATTTTGTAGAAACCACTGGCCACACCCCATAGCACTTTGGAAGCCTCCCCACCTACCTATAGCTGCATTGCCAGGGGCACTCTGGGCACCTGGTGGCTGACCTTGCCTCCGAAAACCATGGAGGAGGCTTTTTTCAGCAGAGGACAATCTGCAACAGACTGGGGAGATTGCTGGAGGGCAAGACTTGCAGATGAGCTGGCCTTAGCACAATTTTTTTCCTTTTCATTTTCATTTGCTCTCTTTTTTATTTATCCTTTCTTTCTTTCTTCTTCTCTTTCTTTCTCTTCTTTTTTTCCCCTTTTTTTTTTGGTTGTTTTTGGTTTTCTTTTATTCATTTTGTTTTGTTGTTTGATTCGTTTTTTTCTGTTTTTAGTTTGCTTTGTTTTTATATTTTTGTTTGTTGATTGTTGTTTGTGATTTGTGTGCGTGTGTGTTTGGGTTTTTTGTTGGTATTGGTTTGTTTTGTTTTGTGGGGTGGTCTCAGGCCCAGCACTAGTCCAGGAGCTGAGACTACACTGAATTTGTAGAAACCACTGATCACACCCTGTAGCCCCATATAAACCCAACCTGCCCACCTACAGCTGCATTTCTGGGGGCACTCATGGAGTCTGGGTGTCTGGACCACCCTCACAAACCACAGGAGAGGCTTTTTACAGCAAGAGACAATCCACAACAGCCTGGGAGATTTGAGTGGTGAACAGTGACCCAAAAACTGCACCATGACCACTTAGAAGCAGATCTTGGGAATTTGGGAGCCTGAGGTGGAGGATGGCTACAGTGTCCTCAGGGCATTGTACAAGGTGGTCACAGTCCAGGTACTGGCATAAGATCTGAATCTGCATTAATATTGTAAAAAACACTGGTCATGTCTCATGACTCACTTGAACTCCATCCCACCCAGCCAGTGCTGGATCACTGAGGACACTCTCAACACCCAGTCAACCAGCCAGGCACATGCACTTAAGGAGCCTTTTTCAACAGCTAGGTCTTATGTGCAGCTGAGAAGTGACAACAGGCCTAGGGGTCATGGGCCTTTCGCTTAGATGCTTCAGGCCCAATATTAGTGGCAGCCAGCCTCAGTTCACAAAGAGGCGACCCCCACATGCCTCCAGCACAGGCAGCAACCAACTGCACATGGCTTTGAAGGACTACCAGGTAGCCATGGGCTGGTTACAGGTAAGGCTGAAACAGCTCTGCATGAAAGCCCGCCCAAGAGACACCAGAAACAACACCCAAAGGCTGGCTTCAGACCACACCAGAGCACTACTAGGTTAGACCCACAAGTGGCACATCCAAAGGGGGTTCTCAACAGGCACAAACCCACAGAGACAAAACCTCCTGAGAGGGTTCAGTCCTCACACAGAAGCTCATATACTTCTGTGATTGGCGTAGCCAATCCTCATAGCTACTCAGCCTGATAGTCCCACCCACCGACAAGCCAAAATTAATCAAGGCTCAATTATAACAGGACAACAAACACAACACAAGGGACACCTCAGGAACACATGCACAGGAGATTAGACAGACTGCTCATTTTGACTACAAAGGACAAATACTACATAAGGCCGCTGAGTAAAGACCGAGAGACATAGGTGATCTACCTAATCACAGAAGCAAACACAGTGGCAGCCAGAATGAGGAAACAAGGAAACATGTCACAAATAAAAGAACAGACAGAACCTCCAGAGATGGAATTAAATGAAATGGAGACAACCAATATACCAGAGAAAAAGTTTAAAATACTGATTATAAGAATGCTTAAGGAAGTTAGTGCAAATTTCTACAAAATGATAGCAAGCATAAAGAAGGACATAGAAGCCATGAAAAATAAACAGTCAGAAATAAAGAATACAATAACTGAAATGAAGAATACACTGAAGGAATCACCAGCAGATTAGATGAAGCAGAGGATTCAATCAGCGATCTAAAAGAAAAGGTAGCAGAATTCACCCAATCATAACAACAAAAAGAAATGATAAAGAACAATGAAAATAGTTTAAAAGACCTGTGGGACAACATCAAGTGCGACAACATTTGTATCATAGGAGATGATACAACATGTATATCAACACCAGAAGGAGAAGACAGGGAGGAAGGGAGTGAAAACATATTTGAAGAAATAATGACCGAAAAATTCCCTAACCTGGTAAAGGAAAATGAATACAAGCCCAGTAAGCACAGAGAGTTCCAAACAAGATGAACCCAAATAAGCCCACATCAAGACACATCATAGTCAAAATGGCAGAGGTTAAAGACAAAGAGAGAATCGTAAAAGAGAATGACAGCTAGTTACTTACCAGGGAGCGCCCATAAAACTATCACCAGACTTTCCTCAGAAACTTTGCAGGCCAAAAGGGACTGGCAGGAAATATTCAAAGTGATGAAAAACAAAGGCTTACAACCAGATTGCTCTAGCCACTAAGGCTATCATTTAACATTGAAGAGATAAAGAGTTTCCCAGAAAAGAATAAGCTAAAGGGATTCATTATCACCAAGCCAGTATTGCAGAAAATGTTAAATGGGACTCTTCAAGGAGAAAGGTGAAAACAAACTAACTAATAAAGACCAGAAATATGAATAATAAAATGGCAATAACTATGTATACCTATCAATAATCACTTTAAATGTAAATGGATTAAATGCTCTAATCAAAAGACATAGGTTATATCTAACAATTACAGTACTTTGTACACATGAAACTAATAAAAAAAATTTTAATACTTAGGGTAGACCCATGAATATGCTGTTTACAAGAGACCCATCTCAAATCAAAAGAAATACACAGGCTGAAAGTAAAGAGATGGACTAAGATACTTCAGGCAAATGGAAAGAAGAAAAAAGCTGGGTTAGCAATACTTACATCAGACAAAATAGACTTTAAAATGAAGACTATAATAAACTACAATGAAGGGCACTACATAATAATGAAGGAATTGATCCAACAAGAGGACATAACCCTAATAAACATCTATGCACCTAACATTGGAGTGCCTAAATATATAAAACAGATATTAACAGACATAAAGATAGAAATCAACAGTAACACAATCATATGTAGTAGGGGACTTCAGCACCCCACTGACACCAGTGGAAATACAAAAAATCAATACGGAAACAGTGGCCTTAAATGACATATAAACAGTTGGATTTAATTGATTTTTTAGAGCATTTCACCCCAAAGCAGCAGAATATACATTCTTTTCAAGTGCACCTAGAACATTTTCCAAGGCTACACATGATAGGCTACAAAACAAGTCTCAGTAAATTTAAGAGGATTGAAATCATATCAAGCATCTTCTCTAACTGCAATGTTATGAAACTAGAAATCAATTCCAGGAAGAACACTGGAAAATACACAAAAACATGGAAACTGAATAACATGCTATTAAATAATGAATGGGTCAACAACAAGATCAAGCAAGAAATCAAAAGATACCTTGAAACAAACGAAAATGAAGACACAATGACCCAAAATTTATGGGATGCAGCGAAGGCAGTCCTAAGAGGGAAATTCATAGTAATGCAGGCATACTTAAAGAAACAAGAAAAGCCTCAAATGAACAGACTAGCTTTACACAGAAGGATATTGGAAAAAGAAAAGAAAAGTAAGCCCAAAATGAGTACAAAAAAGGAAATAATAAATATCAGAGTGGAAATAAATGAAATAGAGATAAAAAAAATCAATAAAACCAAGAGCTGTTTTTCGAAGAGATTAACAAAATTGACAAAACTTTAGCCAGACTCATCAAGAAAAAAAGAGAGAGGACCCAAATTAATAAAATCAGAAATGAATGCGAAGTGACAATAGACACCACAGAAATACCAAAAAAAAAAAAAAAAAAAAGAAAATACGACGAGCAACTATACACCAATGAATTAGACAATCTGGAAGAAATGAATAAATTCCTAGAAGCATAAAATCTTCCAAGGCTGAATCAAGAAGAAACAGAAAATCTGAACAAACTGATTACTACCAACAAAATTGAGTCAGTAATCAACAAGCTACAAACAAAAGTCCTGGACCAAATGGCTTCACAGGTGAATTTTACCAAACATTCAAAATAGAATTATCATCTCATCCTCAAACTATTCCAAAAAATCCAGAAGGAGGGAATGCTCCCAAGCTTATTTTACAAGGCCACTATTACCCTGATTCCAAAATCAGACAAAGACATTACAAAAAACGAAAACTATAGGCCAATAACACTAATAAACAAAATGCAAATATCCTCAACAAAATATAAGCAAACCAAATTCAGCAATGCACTAGAAAGATGTTACACAATGATCAAGTGGGATTTATTCCTGTGATGCAAGTTTGGTTCAATATTGGCAAGTCAACTACTATGTTACACCACATAAACAACATGAAGACTGAAAATCATCTGAGCATATCAACAGATGCAGAAAAAGCATTTGACAAAATCCAGCATCCATTTATAATAAAAACTCTTAGCAAAGTGGCAATAGAGGGATCATATCTCAACATAATAAAGGTCATATATGATAAACCCATAGCTAACATTGTACTCACTGGGGAAAACCTAAAAGCATTCCCCTTAAGATCAGGAAGAAGACAAGGATGCCCACTTTCACCACTTTTATTCAACATGGAAGGTCTAGCTGCAGCAATCAGACAAAAATAAATAAATAAAAGGCACCCAAATCGGAAAGGAGGAAGTAAAATTGTCATTATTTGCTGATGATATAACACTACATATAGAAAACAACAAAAATTCCACCAAAAAATTATTAGAACTGATAAATGAATTTAGTAAAGTAGCAGGATACAAAATTAATATTAAGAAATCAGTTGCATTTGTATAACCAAAAAAAAAAAAAACTATCAGAAGGAGAAATTATGAAAACAATCCCATTTACAATTGCTTCAAAAACAATAAAATACTTACGAATAAATTTAACCAAGGAAGTAAAAAACCTGTACTCAGAAAATTATAAGACCTTGAAGAGAGAAATTAAGAAAGATATAAATAAATGGAAACATATACTGTGCTTGTGGATAGGAAGAATTAATATAGTTAAAATGTCCATACTACCTAAGGCAATATATAGGACAAATAATCCTAAATTTTATGTGGAATCTTAAAAGACCCCAAATAGCCATAGCAATCTTGAAAAAAAGAACAAAATGGGAGGTATCATGCTACCTGACATCAAATCATTCCACAAGGTTATAGTAATCAAAACAGCATGGCATTGGCATAAAAACGGACAATTAAAATAAAATAAAAAACACAGAGATTTAAAAACTTTGGTTCAATATTGGCAAATTAACTAATGAAAATCAACAGATGCAGAAAAAGCATTTGTCAAAGTCCAGCATCAATTTATGATAAAAATTCTCAGCTAATTGGGGATAGAGAGAACATACCTCAACATAATAAAGGCCATATATGACAAACCCACAGCTTACATCATCCTCAACGATGAAAATCTGAAAGCTTTTGCTTTAAGAGTAGGAATAGAACAAGGATGTCCACTTTTATTCAACATAGTATTGGAAGTTCTAGCCACAGCAATCAGACAAGAAATAAAAGGCATCCAAATTGGAAAGGAAGAAGTGAAACTGTCATTATTTGCAGAAGACATGATACAATATATAGAAAACCCTAAAGACTTCACTAAAAAACAAAACAAAAAACAAAACTATTAAAACTAATACATGAATTTGGTAAAGTAGCAGGATACTAAATTTATATTCAGAAATCAGTTGCATTTTTTTACAAACCAATAGTGAACTATCAGAGAAATTAAGTAAACTATCCCATTTACAATTAAATCAAAAATAATAAAATACATATAAATAAAAATAACCAAAGACATAAAATATCTGCACTTAAAAAACTATAAAACACTAAAGAAAGAAATTGAAGATTATACAAATAAATGGAAGCATATACCATTCTCATGGATAGGGAGAATCATCATCACTAAAATGTCCATACTACCCAAAGAAATCTACAAATTCAGTTCAATCCCTATCAAAATACCATAGGCATTTTTCACAGAACTAGAACAAATAATCCTAAAATTTATATGGAATAACAAAAGACCTCGCATAGCCAAAGCAATCTGGAGAAAGAAGAACAAAGTTGGAGGTATCATGCTACCTAATATCAAACTATACTCCAAGGCTATAGTAATCAAAACAGCACGGTAGGCATAAAAAACAGACACATAGATCAATAAAACAGAGTTGAGAGCCCCAAAGTAAACGCGCACCTACATGGTCAACTAACTTATGACAAAAAGGCAAGAATATGCAATGGGGTAAAGACAGTCTCTTCAATAAGTGGTGTTGTGAAAACTGGACAGATACCTGCAAAAAATAAAAAAATAAAACTAGTCCACTTTCTTAAACCATATACAAAAATAAACCTAAAATGGATTAAAGAGTTAAATGTAAGACCTGAAACCATAAAGCTCCTAGAAAAAAATAGGCAGTAAACACTTTGACACCACTCTTCGCAATATTTTTTATATGTTTTCCCAAACAAGGAAAACAAAAGAAAAAATAAATAAATGGGACTACATCAAACTAAATAGTTTGTGCAGTGAAAGAAACCATTAACAAAACAAAAACACATCCTACTGTATGGGAAAAACCATTCACCAATATTACATCTGACAAGGGGTTAATATCCAAAATATATTTAAAAAGCTCATGCAACTTAACACACACACACACACACACACACACACACACACACGAGGTCTGACAATTAAGTTAATGAACTCATCCTAGAAAAAGTGTTATATACTTCATTGCTGAATATCACTACAGTCACCTTTGACGTACTCCCCTTGGAAAGATATACTCCAACACCAGCTCCTAGTCCACCCTTCAAAGCAATTTTGGAACTCTTTTTCTGGAATGGCCATCAGAGCTGTCGTCGTATTACCCTTGATGTCCTGCATGTCATCAAAATGTCTCCCTTTCAATATTTCCTTTATCTTTGGGTAAAGAAAGAGGTCATTGAGGGCCAGGTAGCAGGGAGGGTGTTCCAATACAGTTATTTGTTTACTGGCTAAAAATGCCCTCACAGACAGTCCTGTGTGAGCTGGTGTATTGTGGTGATGGAAGAGCCATGAATTATTGGTGAAAAGTTCAGGTCATCTTTTTTCACACAGCCTTTTCAACACTTCCAAATAGTATACTTGGTTAACTGTTAGTACAAATTTATAATAAATAATCCCTCTGATGTCAAAAAGTTTAGCAATATTGTTGCAACAAGTTCACGAACTTAATTGGCAGCCCACATTTATATATATATATTACTCATCCACTAAAAGAATGAAATCATGTCATTTGTGACAACATGGATGGACCTAGAGGGTATTATGCTAAGTGAAATAAGTCAGAGAGAGAAAGACAAATACCATATTGTTTTGCTTATATATGAAATCTAAGAAACAAAATCAATGAACAAACATAACAGAAACAAACTCATAGATACAGAGAACAAATTGATCATTGACAAATGGAAGGTGGCTTGGGAGGATTGGTGGAAAAGATGAAGGAATTAAGAGGTATAAATTTCTAGTTATAAAAATAGTCATGGATACAGAAAGTATAGCATAAGGGATATAGTTAATAATATTGTAATAACTATTAATATTTATGGTGTCAGGTGAGCATTTTGTAAGGTATGTAAATGTATAATCACTATGTTGTACACCTGAAACTAATATAACGTTGTATGTCTACTGTAATTAAAAAATAAATAAACCACCAGAAGCTAGGGGATAGACACATAACAAATTCTCCGTCACAGCTCTAACAAGGAACCAACTCTGCTGAAACATTGATTTGGGACTTCCAAACTCCCGAACTATGAGGCAATACATTTCTATTGTTTAAGCCTCCCACTTTGTGGTACTTTGCTACAGCAGTCCTAGCAAACATAACAGGTGTCAGTTTTGGAAGGGAACTTATTCTAAGCTTAGAATTGCTAAAGACAGAAACACTTAAAAGTACTCATTCCAAAGAATAAGGGCTAAGTATCAATAATTCCATGAAAGAAAGCAAGTTTGAAATTTAGAGAAAATATTAATAATAAGACCCAAAGAAAGGAAATGAAAAATTCCATCTTGTGCTGCATTCCTCAATCACTAACTTAAAGTTCTTATTGGGAGCCTTTTCAATAAAAATAGAAGGGCAGCTTGTATGAACAAAGGAAATAGAAGGCAAGGTAACTTGAGGCACTTTTGTAGGTTAACAATTAGAAGGCAGAAATAGCTACCTAACGAAATACAAAGGTGTTGTACAATTCTGTTCTCCCTCCCTCCTTTTCTCTCTCTCCCTCAATCCTTCTCTTTCTTCCTGACCTTTTCCCGCTCTCTCTAGTTTTAAGTGAGTCTCATATTTTCTTTGGTTCAAAAGAAGGTGGTGGAAATATCTGGAACCTCTTAACATCAGGACAATGGGCGATAAGAATCTCAAGTCACTAAAAACGACCTATCAGCCTCACATTTCATTTCTTCTTCAAATGAAGAGTCATTTGTCGCAGCAGTAAAGGTGTATTTGTAAATTTAATAATGAAAACTAATTTTAGATATGTGGACATACACAAATATATGCAAAGTCAGGACTAACGCGTGGTGTGGAATGTTTCTGGGCAGGCTGCTGTCAGGTTAAACAAAGGGAATCTGTACACAGACCTACTTTTAGCTCCTTGAGAGAAGGAAAGCCTAGATAGATATATGCACACTCCATATATAGGTTCTATTTAGAAAAACCTCTGGGTCCTTAAGAAATCTAAGCTGATTAGTTATTACTGACTCTTACATATTGCTGAGAATACTTCTCAATTCTTGATAAGGTATATAACCTTCACAGGGTAAACAAAATGCACAAATGCACCAAGTCAATCAAAGCTGCCCACCACAGCTTCAGGCTAACTGAATTTTTCCCTAGTCAGATTTCACTGATAAGGAGATATGTATGTAAAACTTTAAGACCTCTGTGTTCTGTTTCTTCTATCCTCCTGTAGGATGAAATCCCTGTCTATAATATTTGAATAATGTCACCCACCTGCCGCCTAGTTGAATAGGTCATTAGCTGCTATAACAAAGCATTTCATTTCCCTTCTTTTGGTAGCAGCACACCGATTTCCTCCATGAAATCACTCCCTCCACCTAAAGTACATGGGCTGAGACTAGTGACTCCTAGCCCAAGCTCTATGCATGGACACATGGCTCAGCCTGACCAGTTGAAGGTTTGTATTTCCTTCACCAAAGCATCTGGTTCAGTAAAGGGCACAGGATGCATGCATATTCAACGAAATTTCATTACACTTTTATTGGAATTGTTACATGAATGTATAATCACATAAGAATTAGATAAGAATCTATAACTAATACAGTGTATTAAAATACCTTATGTACTGGGTAAACATGGAAATGACTTAAATGCTCATCAATATGGAAATGGTTAGATAAATTTTAGTACAATAGTACTATGGAATATTTTGCAGCTGTTAAAGAGACTGAATTAAAACCATATCCATTAACTGGAGACATGTCCATTATATATTGTTAGACATGACAAAAAAATTGCAGGCTTACATTTTTTTGTACAATAATTTATGTGAAAATCCATGATGGAGTCTACTGGTATTTTTTACACATCTTTGAAACTTTTTTTCCCCTTGTGCAATAAGATCATAAAACCTATACAATTTTTGATAGAGACTTTTTAAAGCAATCTGAACATCATCTTGAATGTTATAGACGCCATTAGGAGATTTTTTTTCTAATGGAAGCAAGTGATGAGGTTTGCTTTTTAAGTGATGACTACAACAGTTATATGGAGGACACACAAGATTGGCAGAAAGAAGAACACTTAGGAAACTACTGCTTATAATCAGGTAATCGCAATAGAGAAAAAGACAGAATTTCCCTCAGGAAATAAAGTTTCATTATATGTAAATGTTACACACACACACATTTTTTAAAAAAACAAATTGGTTCTATGGCCTATAGCTTTAGCACAGAACACTTTCTTCTTAGAACAGGTCACAGGGCCAATACATTTAATTTTTTTAAAAAAGAAAAGAAATGTGAGACAAAAAAAACAACAAAAACCTACAGGTGGAAAAACATCTGCCTAGAATTAAGCACTTGCTATGTGCTAGCATTTGAGATATGTCAATTAACAACCCACATAAACATGTCTACCTTTGTGGAGTTTATGTTGTAAAAAAATAACATTACAATAACAGCATTTATTGATTGCTTCTTTTGTACTAGATTCTGCCCTCAGCACTTTATTTTCTGTTATTTACTTTCCAAAGCAACTCTATATACTAGGTAATATTATCCCATTACATATATAGAAAGACTTAATCTTAGAGTAGCTAAAGAACTTGTCTAAGTGACATGTCTGGATTATCTGAGGTCTTTCTTACTGTTATTCTATAAGAATTTATAAAGCTTTTACGATGTTCTCAAATTCACATTAAATTCCATGAAAGATAAAAAGGAACATGAGGTATGAACTATAGGGTCCTTGCCTGAAAATTATCCAGCATTAAACAATTATATGTGCAGTTTACAGAATAATCAACATAGTCAAATTCAGAGAAGACAGAGAAATTATGAAAGACATAATCACAGAAAGTTTTATTGGAAGATTAGAATTGAAGTGAGAATTGTGGATGGACAGAATTTCCACAAGTTTTTCCACAAATTTCCCACATTTACTAAAGAGTTGTGAAGTATTTTGTTCTGGTAAATCTGATTTTGACAACAAGAATATTTTCTAGGGCTCCCCTGTTGAATTTCACATTTTTTATTTCTAAGCATTACCCCTTTTGTCCTGGGAACTCTTTTTCACACATACATTTTTACCCTGTCAACCACAACTTTCTTTTTTTTTTTTTTTTTTTTTTTTTTTTTTTTTTTTTTTTTTTTAATTAGTTTCAGGTGCTTAAAGCTTTTATCCATTGGTTCCCAGAGCACCATGATGTTCACAGACCATGTCTTTTCATTCCCCTTTGCTAACTCCTCAGCCACTTAAATGTTGGTGCTCCCCAAGGTTGTTTCCATTCTGATTCCTTTTTTTTCCTATAAATTAATCATGAATTATCCCATTTAATCCATGATTGTAACCATATGTATACACACACTCTCTCTCTCTCTCTCTCTCTCTCTCTCTCTCTCTCTCTCTCTCTCACGCACACACACATACACACACTCTCTCTCTCTCATGCACACACGCACACACACATACACACATGCATGCACACAGCACACGCACACAGTCACGGACCACTTAATGATAGGGATATGTTCTGAGAAATCATTAGGGGACTTAGTTGTTGTGAGACCATCATAGAGTGACTTTATACAAACTGAAATAGTATAGCCTATTGCTCCTTAGGCTACAAGCCTGCACATCATGCTACTTTAAAAAAAAAGTCAAGCACAGGAGAAAATGATGCAATCTAGACACGCAGTAAACATGAAATGTATGAGGCTGCTACAGGAGTAACAAATGATACTGTTTTCACAGCAATTTTTTAAAATAGAAAGAGTACACTCTAAAATAATGATAAATAGTATAATAAACACATAAACCAGTAACACAGCTGTTTTATTATCAAGTATTTTTGTACTGTTCATAATTGCATGTGCTATATACATTCATAACTGGCAGTGCAGTTTTAGTTACACCAGCATCACCACAAATAAATGAGTAATGCATTGCACTACGATGTTACAACAGCTATGATGCCATTAGGTAATAGGAATGTTTCAGCTCCATTAAAATCCCATGAGACCATCATTGTCTATGCAGTCCATCTTTGACCAAAACATCACATAATATACATATATATTATAAGCAGTTCTGGAAGTCCTCTTTCATGAGTGTCTTTAGTTGCGCTGTCATAGCTGCCTTGATGTACTGAATTGATTCAAAATATTTACCTTTCATGGTCATTTTGAGTATTTCTGTTGTGATCACAAAATATGGTGAATGCTGCCATCCAACAGAAAGGCAGGGGTCTTTAATATGGGAAGCAGTGCATCGAACCTTTGTAACAGTGTGTGATGAGTTTCAACTTGTTAGGTGCAGTCAGTTGAGTGTGAGCTACAGTTGAGAGGTGTGCTTTAAAGTGTGCCATAAATCATCCCCCATCATGACAATGCTCCATGTCACACATCGTTCCGGTATATGGCAATTTCTGTCAAATAAAAACATTATGATGTGTCCTCATCGGCCTTATTCACTGGATCTGGCACCGTGCAACTTCTGGCTCTTCCCCAAAATCAAAATGATTCAGGACATTGAGGCAACCATGACAGCAAAACTAAAGACATTCACAAAAGAGGACTTCCATAACTACTTCAGAAAGTGGCAAGTACAATGGGATAAGTGTGTTAGAAGAGAAGGGGAGTATTTTGAGGGGGATTAACGGCAATGTGTCTTTTACTGTAGTAACTTTTTAAAAATTTAAACATTCACTATATTATTTGATCACACCTCATGTATATATAAATGATATCGCTCCTAAACTCCAGACCCAAATGAATAGCAACTAGAAGTCCCACAGGCACTCACATAACAAATCCAAAATGAAAATTGTTTATTTTTGTCCCTTTCAACACCAATCACTCCATAATGACAGAACAACACGCATTAAAAAATACCAAAACAAATACTTGTGTTCCTTGTTTATTTATGTCTGTCTTACCTCAGTGAATGGCATCACTCCCCATTCAGTCATGCAAGTCAGAAATCTGGAAGTTATCAAAAATGTTTTCTCTTTTTCACCTTTGCATCATAGAGAACAATGGTTAAACCTTATCTATTCTCATTAATATGGTGGACTTTGTCTCTCCTCTCTACTCCTCCTACCACTACTTCTGCCTTTGTTCAGACAACAACACTTTCTTGAACAGGATTCCTTCTAACTACCCTTCCTTAACTAGTCTCTTGCCTCAATCAAGTATGTAACATAAGTTGCTGCCAGAGTGATTATTCTATAACACACAAACCTTTGTCACACCCTGGCATCCTTCAAGATCCACTAATGTTCTCCACCACCTTGGAAAATAAGCCCAAACATTGTTTCCATGTTATTCAACCCTTTTATGATCTGGGCTCTGCTAACCTCCTACAAAATTAGATTACCGACAAGTATTTAAACAAACTATGTTCTTTTTTTCTTATCATTGCATATTTTTCTTCTGCTATAGTGCCCTCAATCTGTGGACTATCTAGAAAACTTTTACTTAGCTTTCAAGATCCAGTTAAAGTGTGATTTCTTCTTGAAATCTTCCCTAATTATCAACCCCATCCTTACTCCAGGAAAAGTTGATCATGTTATCAATGTTGTTAGTGTACCTTGTATATTCTTCATTTGTACTACCTACCAAAATTATTATAACTACCTGCTTTCATGTCCAGGTTACGAATTGGATTGTGAGGTTTATTGTTAAGAAAGATAACAATAATTACTTCCATTTATAAGTAAGCTATTATGTGTCAAGCAAAGTACTGGGATCTCTTTCATAGGACTCTGATAAACACGGAAATGGTCCTAAGAATGGAATGATAAATTTACCCAGAGCAAAGAGGAGTTTGAAGGGTTAAAGACAAAGAAAAGTCCTGACTATCAGGTAGATGAAGATATAGCAAGATGTAGTGGTCCAGAAAATTGTAAAGAGGTCAGGAAATAAGGTTAATAAGCAGTTTATTGCAGAGGCTAGTACCAACCCAAAGGTGTTGGAGGCCAGTTTTTAGGAGTTGCTGACCACATATGGCAGAGTGTGACTGTGAGCTTCAAGGCTGGGAGCTCTCATGAGTCCCAACAGTTTTTCCCCTTGAACACTCTAGCTGAGTAAAATTGAACATGAATTGCCCCATGGCATATTTCAGTACTGTTTTGATGACCAAGTTTCCATAAAACTCTTCTAGCCCACCACTAGGCGTGAGAGCAGCAGAGAGCAAGAAATTTTCTCCTCACTTTACATTAAATGCTGGCTAATGCTTTCTTCCCTTACTTCTCTTTGCCAGCCAGGTGCATTTTCTCAATGCCTCCCATGGGCTTAGGCTCACCCACCAAAATTTGAAGCTTGCTCATACACTGAGAAGAAAATAAGAAAAGACTCAGAGAGCTATCCATGCCGCTGGCTCCCTAGATTCTAACTCAGACCCTTTTTTACCCAGAATCTTGAACCCAGGTGTTAATCCTGAGTTGCTCTTATACTTATCTGAGCTTCTGACTCTTTACTCCCCAATTTACCTTTTGTATCTTGGTGTCTAGTATGTCTTAGTTAACCTCCCCAAACCTAGCCTCAATCTTATTTTCTCAGGTATCTTAATTCTATTCACCTCTCTCAGTTACAGTGCCACAACCTCAGTTCAAGCAGTAGAGCAGAAGTTCTTAGGCTCCTTCTGTCCACCACCTTTTACCTCCTACACCCAAGAGGAGGGCTGCTAACTGAAGAGGTCAAAGTTGTACACCCTAAATATGCATTCTTAATGGGAAAAGGCCATGTCCACATATGTATGCTTTTCTCTCTTCAATTATTTCTTCATCCATGTTACTGAAATAATAGAAAGACCAGGGTCTGCCTCAAAGTAAGCTCTTATATATTTCTCTCTTTTTCTTTCCATGGTACACCCAAACCTTAGCTTTACAAGAAAGAAAGGATCTCAGGCCTAAATTGTTTTGCTCCACTCCAACTTTCCTGGAGCTAGGCTTTAAACACTAATTCAGCTAACAAAGTGGGACACTGGTTGCCATCCCCTGTTACCTGTGTACATTGTGCCCTTGAGATCCTCTCTAGAGAAAAAGTGTTTATCAGGAATTGATTTCTTAAAATGTTATTTCATATAATACCATGTATCTGTAGCTAATCACGTTTTGCCAGCTTTTTAAGACTGCCATTTTGTTTTCCATATTGATCCAATTTTTATCACCAAATATTCATTTTATGTTATATTATATAGATGAGATTGCACTACTGTTTGTGTTCTAAATAAAAACAGAATTCTTTGGCAGTTCCCTACCTCATATAGCCACCTCAAGGCAGAAAGTGGCTGAAACCAATACTCCAAATTTTCATGAAGAAAATGTTGCCACCCTTACATACCCACACAAGACAGATAACTTCAAGACTGCAATAAAAATATTATATTCTTACATACATTTGTACAACTATCTGAGGAAGGAAAAAATAATAAATCCCTTGTGGGCTGTAAGGTAGTCTTATACTTCTCGGTCTCTTTCCACGACCGTAGCAAAAGACTACGTACACTTTAAAGCATTTTTTTTTTTCAGTAGAAATGAATAAAGAACCCTAGGAAGACACACTAGTATTCTTCAAAAGAAAATAATTACGTTGCAGGAGGAACCTCCAAGAATTACACATAAGAACTCAAACCCAAACTATGTGGGCAATGATGAAAGTCATTTCCCTCTGATAAACGGTTTGTGGTGGTCTTAGCATGGTTATTAGAAAACCAGAGTACAAGGTTTGACAACTAAGTTTGTGAACTCATCCTAGAAAAAGTGCTACATCCCTCATTGCTGAATATCACCTTTGATGTCCTGAATGTCACCAACATGTCTTCTTTTCACAGCCTCTTCAATAAATGGTGCTGGCAGAATTGGAAAGCCAC
Source organism: Rhinolophus sinicus (assembly GCF_057876585.1). Lineage (NCBI taxonomy): Eukaryota > Metazoa > Chordata > Mammalia > Chiroptera > Rhinolophidae > Rhinolophus > Rhinolophus sinicus. Next base: position 29,517,131 of record NC_142507.1, on the reverse strand, counting down.
ATGCAAAAGAATGAAACTGCTATCTGTCACCATGTACCAAAATTAATTCAAAATGGATCAAAGACTTAAGCATAAGACCTGAAACAATAAAATGCACAGAAGAAAACATAGGTATGAAACTCATGGACCTTGGGTTCAAAGAGTGTTTCATAAATTTGACTCCAAAGGCAAGAAAAGTAAAAGCTAAAATAAATGAATGGGACTATATCAAACTTAAAAGCTTCTGCACAGCCAAAGAAACAATCAAAAAAATAAAGAGGCAACCAACTGAATGGGAAAAGATTTTTGCAAACAGTACCTCCGATTAGGGGCTAATATCCAAAATATACAAGCAAAGCATACAACGCAACAACAAAACACAAACAACCCAAAGGAAAAACAGGCAGAGGACCTGAAGAGACATTTCTCCAAAGAGGACATACAAATGGCAAATAGACATATGAAAAAATGCTCAACATCACTAATCATCAGAGAAATCCAAATAAAAAACACAATGAGGTATCACCTCACCCCAGTCAGAATGGCTATCATCAACAAGACAAATAGTAACAAGTGTCAGAGAGGCCGTGGAGAAAAAGGAACCCTCATACACTGTTGGGAATTGGTGCAGATTGATGCAGACATTATGGAAGGCGGTGTGGAGATTCCTCAAAAATTACTAATAGAATTACCATATGACCCAGCAATCGCTCTCCTGGGTATCTACCCAAAAAATCTGAAAACATTTATACATAAAACAAGTGTGCTCCAATGTTCATTGCAGCTTTATTTCAGGTGGCCAAGACATGGCAACAACCAAAATGTCCTTTGATAGATGAATGGATAAAGAAGGTGTGGTATATAAACATAATGGAATACTTTTCAGCGATAAGAAAAGATGAAATAGGACCATTTGTGGCAACATAGATGGATCTTGAGATTATAATGCTAAGCGAAATAAGTCTGACAGAAAAAGTAGAGAACCATATGATTTCACTTATATGTGGTATATAAACCGAAACAACAAAATAATAAGACAAACAACTGAAAGAACAAAAACTCATAGATATAGACAATAGTTTAAGGGTTACCAGAAGGTAACAGGGTCTAATATATGGTGATGGAAAGAGATCTGACTCTGGTGGTGAACACACAGTGTGAGATATAGATAATATATTACAGAATTGTACGCCTGAAATCTATGTAACTTTACTAACATTTGTTGCTCCAATAAACTTTAATTTAAAGAAAAAAGTCTTCTTTTCAATATTTCATTTATCTTTGGGTAAAGAAAGAAGTCATTGAGACCAGATCGGTGAGTAGGGAGGGTCTTCCAATACAGTTATTTTTTTACTGGCTAAAAACTCCCTCACAGACAGTGCCGTGTGAGCTGGTGCATTGTCATGATGCAAGAGCCATGAATTGTTGGCGAAAAGTTCAGGTCATCTAACTTTTTCATGCAGCCTTTTCAGCACTTCCAAATAGCAAACTTGGTTAGTTGTTTGTCCAGTTGGTACAAATTCATAATGAATAATCCCTCTGATATCAAAAAGGTTAGCAACATCGTTGTAACAAGTTCACAAATTTAATTGTCAGACCTGGTATAATGAGCTCTCTGATTCACAGCATCAGAGGACTCAGGGTTAAGCAATATCACTAGTGGGTCTCCCATTGTAAATTCACATATAGTCAATAGCACAATTCTATGAAAACAAAATTTCTAAAGGCACATTTCCTTGGTTCATAGACAAGTATTTTTTTTTCTTTTTTTAGTTGTATGTCTTGCCCAAAGACATATTTTTAAAATTTTTAAATTTCTCAATTACAATTGACATGCAATATTTTATTAGTTTCAGGTGTACAATATAGTGATTAGATATTTATATAACTTATGAGATGATGACCCTGATGAATCCAGTATCCATCTGACACCGTACATAGCTATTACAGTATTATTGACTATATTACTTATGCTATATTTTACACCCCCATGACTATTTTGTTAATCACCAATTAGTACTTCTTAGTCTTTTACCCTTTGAAACACATCCCCCCAGCCTCCCTCCAACTGACACCATCAAAATATCCTCTGTATATATAAGTTTGTTTCAGTTTTCTGTGACCATTTATTTTGTTCTTTATAATTATTTTTAAATTTATTGGGTGACAATTGTTAGTAAAATTACATAGATTTCAGGTGTACAATTCTGTATTACATCATCTATAAATCCCATTGTGTGTTCACCACCCAGAGTCAGTTCTCCTTCCATCACCATATATTTGATTCCCCTTACTCTCATTTCCCACCCCCCCACTCCGCTTACCCTCTGGTAACCACAAAACTATTGTCTGTGTCTATGAGTTTCTGTTTCTCATTTGTTTGTCTTGTTCTTTTGTTGTTTTTGGTTTATATACCACATATCAGTGAAATCACATGGTTCTCTGCTTTTTCTGTCTGACTTATTTCGCTCAGCATTACTCTCTCAAGATCCATCCATGTTGTCACAAATGTTCATATATCATCTTTTCTTACCACCGAATAGTATTCCATTGTGTATATATACCACGACTTCTTTATCCATTCATTTATCTGAAGGACATTTTGGTTGTTTCCATGTCTTCACCACCGTAAACAAAGCTGCAGTGAACATTGGAGCACATGTGTCTTTATGGATAAATGTTTTCAGATTTTTTGGGTACATACCCAGGAGAGGGATTGCTGGGTCATATGGCAATTCAATTACTTTTTTGAGGAACCTCCACACTGCCTTCCATAACGGCTACACCAATCTGCATTCCCACCAACAGTGTATGAGGGTTCCTTTTTCTCCACAGCCTCTCCAACACTTGTTACTATTTGTCTTGTTGATGATAGCCATTCTGACTGGGGTGAGGTGATATCTCATTGTGGTTTTGATTTGCATTTCTCTGATGATTAGTGATGTTGAGCATTTTTTCATATGTCTATTTGCCATTTGTATGTCCTCTTTGGAGAAATGTCTCTTCAGGTCCTCTGCCCATTTTTCAACTGGGTTGTTTGTTTTTTTGTTGTTGAGTTGCATGAGTTCCTTGTATAATCTGGATATTAGCCCCTTATCAGAGGCACTGTTTGCAAATATCTTCTCCCATTCAGTTGGTGGCCTCTTTATTTTGTCGATGGTTTCTTTTGCTGTGCAGAAGCTTTTAAGTTTCATATAGTCCCATTCATTTATTTTAGCTTTTACTTCCATTGCCTTTGGAGTCAAATTCATAAAATGCTCTTTGAACCCAAGGTCCATAAGTTTAGTACCTATGTTTTCTTCTATGCAGTTTATTGTGTCAGGTTTTATGCTTAAGTCTTTGATCCATTTTGAATTAATTTTGGTACATGGTGACAGATAGCAGTCCAGTTTCATTCTTTTGCATGTGGTTATCCAATTCTCCCAGCACCATTTATTGAAGAGGCTGTCTTTCCTTCATTGTATGTTTTCAGCTTATTTGTCAAAAATCATCTGTCCATATTTATGTGGTTTTATTTCTGGGTTCTCAATTCTATTCCATTGGTCTACGTGTCTGTTTTTCTGGCAATACCATGCTGTTTTGCTTATTGTAGCCCTGTAATAAAAGCTAAAGTCAGGGAGTGTGATACCTCCATTATTGTTCTTTTTTCTTAAGATTGCTTTGGCTATTCGGGGTCTTTTGTGGTGGTTCGAAACAAATCTGATGGTTTTTTGTTCTATTTCTTTAAAAAACGCCATTGGGATTTTGATGGGGATTGGATTACATCTGTATATTGCTTTGGGTAATATGGCCATTTTAACTATGTTGATTCTTCTAATCCATGAGCACGGAATATCTTTCCATTTCTTTGTGTCTTCTTCAATTTCTTTCAAAAATGTCTTATAGTTTTCAGCATATAGGTCTTTCACATCCTTGGTTAAGTTTATTCCTAGGTATTTTATTCTTTTTGATGCAATTGCAAAAGGAATTGTTATTTGTGTTTCTTTTTCTGAGATTTCATTGTTAGTATATAGGAAAGCAATGGACTTTTGTACGTTGATTTTGTAGCCGGCAACTTGACTGTATTCGTTGATTGTTTCTAATAGCTTTTTGGTGGAGTCTTTAGGGTTTTCTATATATAGCATCATCTGCAAAGAGTGATAATTTAACTTCTTCATTCCCAATTTAGATGCCTTTTATTTCTTTCTCTTGCCTGATTGTTCTGGCAAGGACTTCCAACACGATGTTGAAAAGCAGAGGTGATAGGGGACATCCCTGTCGTGTTCCTGAACGTAGAGCAAAGGCCTTCAGTTTTTCTCCACTAATTATGAGATTAGCAGAGGGCTTGTCATATATGGCCTTTATTATGTTAAGGTATTTCCCTTCTATACCTATTTTATTAAGTGTTTTAATCATAAATGGATGTTGTATCTTTTCAAATGCTTTTTCTGCATTAATTGATAGAATCATGATTTTTGTCCTTTATTTTGTTAATGTGATGTATCACATTGATGGATATGCGGATGTTGAACCATGCTTGTGCCCCAGGAATGAACCCCACTTGGTCGTGATGAATAATCTTTTTAATGCATTGTTGTATTCGATTTGCTAGAATTTTATTTAGGATTTTTGCATCGGTATTCATCAGAGATATTGGTCTGTAGTTTTCTTTTTTTGTGCTGTCCTTACCAGGTTTTGGAACAGGGTAATGTTGGCCTCATAAAATGAGTTAGGAAGTACTGTCACTTCTTCAAATTTTCGGAAGAGTTTGAGCAGGATTGGTATTAGATCCTCTTTGAAGGTTTGGTAGAATTCACTAGTGAAGCCATCTGGTCCCGGACTTTTGCTTTTGGGAAGGTTTCGGATAACTGATTCAATTTCGTTACTGGTGATCAGTCTGTTTAGATTTTCCAGTTCTTCATGGTTCAGCCTTGGAAGGCTATATGTTTCTAAGAACTTGTCCATTTCTTCTAGGTTGTTGAATTTGGTGGCATATAGTACTTCATAGTATTCTTGGATGATCCTTTGTATTTCTGTGGTGTCCGTGATAACTTCCCCTTTTTCGTTTCTGATTTTGTTAGTGTCTTCTCTCTTTTTATCTTAGTGAGTCTAGCCAAAGGTTTGTCAATTTTGTTAATCTTTTCAAAGAACCAGCTCTTTGTCACATTAATTTTTTCTGTTGACTTTTGTTCTCTATTTCATTTAGTTCTGCTCTCATTTTTGTTATTTCCTTTCTTCTACTGACCTTGGGTTTTACTTGTTCTTCTTTTTCTAGTTCTTTAAGGTGGAACATGAGGTTATTTATTTGGGAGTTTTCTTGTTTTTTGAGATAGGCCTGTAATGAGATAAATTTCTGTCTTAAAACAGCTTTTGCTGCATCCCCAAAATTTTGGTAGGATGTATTTTCATTGTCATTTGTTTCTATGTATCTTTTGATCTCTCCTCTAACTTCTTCTTCTATCTTTAGTTTTCTGGTAAGGCTGTGTCTCCATTATTTCTTTGCCTTTTTGTTGTTGTCTATTATTTCTGTGTGGTGGTATTCTATGATGTTTCCCGCTGTTTCTTCTTTTATTACAGTATATATTTCAGTCCCGGATTCTTTTTGAGTGGTTACCCTTAAGTTTATGTAAAAGAAAGTTTGATATTTAGAGTATTCCGTTTTCTTCAGCATGCTTATATTCTCCATTCCCGTATTCCGGTTCAGGCCTTTTCTCTCCCCTTTTTTATGTTTTGGTTGCCACAAATTGTCCCTGTTGATGGTGGTCGAATAGCCTCCTTTAGTATTTCTTGTAGTTCAGGTCGTGTATTAGAAAATTTCCTCAGCTTCTGTATGTCTGGAAAGGTCTTTATTCCTCCTTCATAGCTAAAGGATATCTTTGCTGGATATATTATTCTTGGCTCATAATTTCTCTCTTTCAATAGTTTGAATATTTGGTTCCACTCCCTCCTGGCTTGTAGAGTTTCTGCTGAAAAATCTGATCATAATCTAATGGGCTTTCCTTTGTAAGTTACCGTCTTCTTTTCCCTGGCTGCTTTGAGGATTTGTTCTTTGTCGTTGGTTTTAGACAGCTTCAATACAATGTGCCTTGGAGAAGGCCTGTTGGGATTGAGGTAATTAGGTGTTCTATTTGCTTCTTGGATTCGAGGGTCCAGTTCTGTCCACAAGTTTGGGAAGTTCTCATCGACGATTTGTTTGAATATATTCTCTGTTCCCTTCTCTCTTTCTTCTCCTTCTGATATGCCCATTGTTCTTATATTGCTCTTTCTGATGGAGTCAGAAAGTTCTTGTAGATTTCTTTCATTTCTTTGAAGTCTCAAGTCTCTTTCTTCTTCCATCTGTGTAATTTCCAGGTTTCTATCTTCGATGTCACTGATTCTTTCCTCCATCTGGTCAACTCTACTACCTAAGCTGGTTATTTCGTTCTTAATTTCTTCTATTGAGTTCTTAATCTCCAGAAATTCCATTTGGTTCTTTTTTAAAATTCCAATCTCTTTCGTAAAATGCTCATGCTGTTCTTTGATTGTGTTTCTGAGTTCATTTAACTGACTATCTGTGTTTTCTTGCATCTCGTTGGGTTTTTTCAGAACTGCAATCTTGAATTCTCTGTCATTGAAGTCACATATTTCTGTATCTTTAAGTGCCTTTTCTGGAGATTTGTCACGTTCTTTCTGAGCTATCTTGTTGCCTTAGTTATTCATGGCAATTACTGATTTATTATTTCTCTTCCTAGATGTCTACAGGAGTGGCTTCTGCAACAGGTTGATAGGAAGAGGTCTTTCTTTTGTTTTCCAGTACTTGTTGGTAGAATGCTTTATTTTTTCTCCAACTGCAGCTTATTTTTCTTCTCCCACACTGTAGTGCTATGTTTTCTCTACACTATCCAGCTTTTCACACAATGGAGGGATTCCCTGAGAGACAGGCTTCTCCTCTGTTAATAGTTCACCTAGGTCACATGGTGCAATGTCCGTGTGGGTATGTGGAGAGCTTTTGAAGTTCCAAAGCTGTTCCTGCACCAGTTTCAGAGCCGGTATGTTTCAGTAGTTCTGTTTACTCCTGCAGCGATCCGCCCAAATAGGTGGGGCCAGGGGCGGGGTGAGTTGTGAGTGGTAGCCCAGAGCAATGGCAGCGACCACCACCACAGCTGGTCCTGCTTCCACAGCTCCCTCCCCTTTGCAGAACTAGTTGGGTTGCGAATTTGTGTCTGCAGTCCACAGTTCTCAGAACAGCAAATATTCTATTATTTTGATCTGACACTGCTACTGTTCTGTTTCTAGCACCGGGCAGGTGGGGGTGGGGCAAGCTCTGGGAGGGTAGGGAGGGGCCGGCTAGTCTCAGTGCCTAAGGCTTCTGTTCTGTGCTTGGCAGTGAAGGCTTTAGCCACCATTTTCATCCTTCTTCCCTCAGTCTTTTCTCCGAGGTCTCTGCAATGAGCATTGTGTTCAGCAGTGTTATATGCTGCCCCTTCAGTCCTGTGGGCCATAAGTGGAGCCCTAGCGTCTGAGTTCTTCCCTCTCCCGCAGCTGCGGTAGTTTCGGGAAGCAGCGAGCTCGGAGCACTGAGCTAGGTCTGCCTCCTGTGCCCGCGCGGCTCCGTCTCTGCACTTCTCCCTTTTCTCCTCCCCCGCTCCCGCGATTCTCCCACCTGTAGGTGACTTCGGTAGTCGGCCTCTTCGTCTTGCCTGTCTGCTGTGCAGGGAGTCCTTTGTGGAGTTTTTGTTGTTTGATTGGTTGTGTATTCCAGGGGAGCTTTACAGAGGCTCACATCACGCCGCCATTTTTCCTCCTTCATCCTATTTTGTTCTTTAGATTCCACATATAAGTAAAATCATATGACATTTGTCTTTCTTTGTCTGACTTACTCAGCATAATACCCTCTAGGTCCATCCATGTTGTTGAAGATTGCAAGATTTCATCCTTTATTATGACTGAGTAAATATATATATATATATATATATATATATATATATATATATATATATATATATATATATATATACATGTGATAGGTAGATAGATAGATAGATAGATATATCTATATCTATATCTATATCCATATCTATATCTATATCTATATCTATATCTATATCTATATAATATCACCTCTTCTTTATCCATTCATCCCATGGCTAGTGTAAAGAATGTTGAAACGAATATATGGATACACGTGTCCCTTCAAATTAGTGTTTTGGGTTTCTTCAGATAAATACCCAAAAATGCGTTTTTGGAGTCCTTCTTTGTCTCATGTTATAGCCTTTTTAAAAAATGTTTATTTTGTCTGGTATAAGTATTGCTACCTCAGCATTTTTTCTTTTCCATTTTCATGAAATATCTTTTTACATCTCTTTACTTTCAGTCTATGTGTGTCTTTCAATCTGCAGTGAGGCTCTCATAGGCAGCATATGTAAGGGTCTTGTTTTCTTATCCATTCATCTACCCTCTGTCTTTTTATTGGAGCATTTAATTCATTCACATTGAAAGTAATTGTTGATAGTTATGTAATTATAGCAATTTTGTTATTCATATTTTTATCTTTTTTTCTTCTTCTCAAAGAAGTCTTTCTAACATTTGTTGTAATACTGATTAAGTGGTGATGAACTCCTTTTGGTTTTCTTGTTGTTGTTGTTTGTTTGTTTGTTTTTTCTTGTCTGGGAAGCTCTTTATCTGCCCTTTGATTCTAAATAATAGCTTTCCTGGGTGATCTTTGTTGTAGGTCCTTACTTTTCATTACTTTGAATATTTCATGCCAATCCCTTCAGGCCTGCAAAGTTTTCATTGAGAAATCAGCTGACAGTCTCATGGGAGCTCCTTTGTAAGTAACTAACTGCTTTTCTCTTGCTGCTTTTAAGATTCTCTCTTTGTCTTTAACCTTTGGCATTTTAATTATGATATGCCTCTTTGGGTTCCTCTTCTTTTTGTACTTCCTGGGCTTACACGTCTATTTTCCTTGCCAGGTTAGAGAAGTTTTCCATCATTATTTCTTCAAATAGGTTTTCAATTTCTTGCTCTCTCTTGTTTCCTTTTGTTACCCCTATAAAGCAAATGTTGGTACACTTGAGTTGTCCCAGAGGCCCCTTAAAACATCCTCATTTTTTGGATTCTTTTTTTCTTTTTGCAGTTCTTATTGGGTATTTTCTCTTACCTTATATTCTAAATTGCTAATTTGATCCTCTGGTTCATCTAATCTATTGTTGATTCCCTCTCATGTATTCTTTTTTGTTTTTTTTTTTTTTTTTTAAATTAGTTTCAGGTGCACAAGACAAAGCAAAACTTAGACATTTATCATTTATATCCCTCACACTGTGTGAACCCCCCTCCCCCATCCACTATCCCTCTGTACGTTCCCAAAACCTCTCACCTTCCCCTTATCCCCACCCCCCCGCCCCTCTAGCAACCCTCTGTTTTTCCTCCATGTTTCCAAAACTGTTTCTGATTAGTTCATTCACTTATTCTTTTCTTTAGATTCCACATATAAGTGAGATCATATGGTATTTGTCTTTCTCTTTCTGACTTATTTCACTTAACATAATGTTCTCTAGGTCCATCCATGTTGTTGCAAATGGTAAGATTTCTTTCTTCTTTATGGCTGCGTAATACTCCATTGTATAAATGTACCACAGTTTCTTAATCCAGTCATCTACTGATGGGCATTTCGGTTGTTTCCAGGTCTTGGCTATTGTATATAGTGCTGCAATAAACATAGGAGTGCATAAAGATTTTTGAATTGGAGTTTTGGATTTCTCCGGATAGATACCTAGGAGTGGGATTGCTGGATCATAAGGTAGTTCCATTTTCAGATTTTTGAGATATCTCCAAACTGTTTTCCATAGTGGCTGCACCAATCTGCATTCCCACCAACAGTGCACCAGCGTTCCCTTTTCTCCGCATCCACGCCAGCACTTGTTGTTTGTTGATTTATTGACGATAGCCATCCTGACTGGGGTGAGGTGGTATCTCATTGTGGTTTTTATTTGCATTTCTCTAATGGTTAGTGAGGTTGAACATTTCTTCATATGTCTGTTTGCCATCTGTGTGTCCTTTTTAGAAAAATGTCTCTTCATGTCCTCTGCCCATTTTTTAATTGGGTTGTTTGTTTTTTTGGAGTTGAGTTGAGTGAGTTTTTTATAAATTTGTGATATTAACCCCTTATCAGATATATCATTGGCAAATATCTTTTCCCAATCAGTAGGATCCCTTTTTGTTTTATTGATGGTTTCCTTTGCTGTGAAAAAGCTTTTTAGTTTGATGTAATCCCACATGTTTATTTTTCCTCTTACTTCCCTCGCGCGAGGGGATATATCAGTAAAAATCTTACTCCGGGTAATGTCTGTGAAGTTTCTTCCTATATTTTCTTCTAGGAATTTTATGGTTTCAGATCTTACATTTAAATCTTTAAGCCATTTTGAATTTATTTTTGTATGTGGTGTAAGGAGGTGATCCAGCTTCATCTTTTTGCATGTGTCTGTCCAAGTTTCCCAGCACCATTTATTGAATAGACTGTCTTTACCCTACCGTACATTTTTGCTTCCATTGTCATAGATTAAGTGGCCATATAGGCATGGATTTATTTCTGGACTCTCTATTCTGTTCCATTGATCTATGGGTCTGTTTTTATGCCACTACCATGCTGTTTTGATTACTGTAGCCTTGTAGTATAATTTGAAGTCAGGTATTGTTATACCTCCCACTTTGTTCTTATTTCTCAAGATTGTTGAAGATATCCGGGGTCTTTTGTTATCCCATATAAATTTTAGGATTATATGTTCTATTTCTGTGAAAAATGTCGTTGGTAGTTTGATAGGAATTGCGTTGAATATATATATTGCCTTAGGCAGTATGGACATTTTAACTATATTAATTCTTCCTATCCATGAACATGGTATGTGTTTCCATCTATTTGTATCTTCTTTCATTTCTTTCTTCAGTGTCTTATAATTTTCTGAGTACAGATCTTTTACTTCTTTGGTTAAATATATTCCCAGGTATTTTATAGTCTTTGGAGCAATTGTAAATGGAATTGCTTTTTTAATTTCTCCTTCTGATGTTTTATTATTGGTATATACAAATGCAACTGATTTCTGAATATTAATTTTGTATCCTGCTACTTTACTAAATTCATCTATCAGCTCTAATAGTTTCTTGGTGGAGTCTTTAGGGTTCTCTAAATATAGTATCATATCATCTGCATATAATGACAGTTTTACTTCCTCCTTACCGATTTGGATGCCTTTTATTTCTTTTTCTTGTCTGATTGCTGTGGCTAGAACTTCCAGCACTATGTTGAATAGAAGTGGAGAAAGTGGGCAGCCTTGCCTTGTTCCTGATTTTAAGGGGAATGGTTTTAGTTTTTCCCCATTGAGTATGATGTTAGCTGTGGGTCTATCATATATGGCCTTTATTATGTTGAGATATGATCCCTCTATTCCCACTTTCTTAAGGGTTTTTATCATGAATGGCTGCTGAATTTTATCAAATGCTTTTTCTGCGTCAATTGATATGATCATATGATTTTTATTTTTCATTTTGTTAATGTGGTGTATCACATTAATTGATTTGCGGATGTTGAACCACCCTTGCATACCAGGGATGAATCCCACTTGATCATGGTGTATAATCTTTTTAATATATTGCTGAATTCTGTTTGCTAGTATTTTGTTGAGGATTTTTGCATCTATGTTCATTAGCGATATCGGCCTGTAGTTTTCTTTTTTTGTGGTGTCTTTGTCTGATTTTGGGATCAGGGTGATAGTGGCTTCGTAAAAAGTGTTTGGGAGTCTTCCCTCCCTCTGGATTTTTTGGAAGAGTTTGAGGAGAACAGGTGACAATTCTTTTTGGAATGTTCTGTAAAATTCACCTGTAAAGCCATCTGGTCCAGGGCTTTTGTTTGTTGGGAGATTGTTGATTACTGATTCAATTTCCTTGGTGGTAATCAGTCTATTCAGGTTTTCTGTCTCCTCTTGAGTTAGCCTTGGGAGGTTGTATGCATCTAGGAAATTGTCCATTTCTTCCAGGTTGTCAAATTTGTTGGCATACAGTTGCTCATAGTAATTTCTTAGGATTTTTTGTATCTCTGCGGTGTCTGTTGTCACTTCTCCTCTTTCATTACTGATTTTATTAATTTGGGTCCTCTCTCTCTTTTTTTTAATGAGTCTGGCTGAAGGTTTGTCAATTTTGTTTATCTTCTCTAAGAACCAACTCTTGGATTCATTGATCTTTTGTATTGTTTTTCTGGTTTCTATTTCATTTATTTCCGCTCTGATCTTTATTATCTCCTTCCTTGTACTCCCTTTGGGCTTATTTTGTTGTTCTTTTTCCAGATCCCTTAAGTGTGAAGATAAACTGTTGATTAGTGATGTTTCTTGTTTCTTTAGGTAGGCCTGCAGAGCTATGAACTTCCCTCTTAGGACTGCTTTCGCGGCATCCCATAGATTTTGGGTCGTTGTATTTTCATTTTCGTTTGTCTCGAGATATCTTTTGATTTCTTCCTTGATCTCCTGTTTGACCCATTCATTATTTAGTAACATATTATTCAGCCTCCATGAATTTGTGTGTCTTCCAGTCTTTTTCCTGTAGTTCATTTCTAATTTCATAGCACTGTGGTCAGAGAAGACAATTGGTATGATTTCAATTTTCTTAAATTTATCCAGACTTGCTTTGTGGCCTAACATATGGTCTATCTTGGAGAATGTTCCATGTGCGCTTGAGAAGAACGTGTATTCTGCAGCATTGGGGTGGAATGCTCTGAAAATATCGGTTAAATCCAATTGGTCCAATGTGTCATTTAAGGCTGTTGTTTCCGTATTGATTTTCTGTCTGGAAGACCTGTCCCTTGTTGTCAGAGGTGTGTTGAAGTCCCCTACTATGATAGTGTTACTGTTGATCTCCATCTTTATGTCAGTCAATATTTGTTTTATATATTTAGGTGCTCCTATGTTGGGTGCATAGATGTTTACTAGGGTTATATCCTCTTGTCGAATTGATCCCTTTATTATTATATAGTGTCCATCTTTGTCTTTTAATATTTTCTTCATTTTAAAGTCTATTTTGTCAGAGATAAGTATTGCAACTCCAGCTTTTTTCTCATTTCCATTTGCATGGAATATCTTACTCCAACCCTTCACTTTTAGCCTGTGTGTGTCTTTTGATCTGAGGTGAGTCTCTTGTATACAGCATATACAAGGGTCTTGCTTTCTTATCCATTCAGCCACCCTATGTCTCTTGATTGGAGCATTTAAACCATTTACATTTAAAGTGATTATTGATAAGTACATAGTTATTGCCATTTTTAAATTTGTGGATAGATTGTTTTCGTCTTTCTTCTATTTACAGAAGTCCTTTTAGTATTTCTTGCAATGCTGGCCTGGTGGTAATGAATTCCTTTAGCTTATTCTTTTCTGGGAAGCTCTTTATCTCCCCGTCAATTTTAAATGATAGCCTTGCTGGATTAAGCAACCTAGGTTGTAGGCCTTTGTTTTCCATCACTTTGAGTATCTCCTGCCACTCCCTCCTGGCCTTCAATGTTTCTGCAGAAAAGTCATTTGATAGTCTTATGGGAGTTCCCTTGTATGTAACCCTCTGTCTTTCTCTTGCTGCTTTTAGGATTCTCTCTTTGTCTTTAATCTTTGCCATTTTAGCTATAATGTGTCTTGGAGTGGACCTGTTTGGGTTTATCCTGGTTGGAACTCTCTGCACTTCCTGGACTTGTATGTTGGTTTCCTTCATCAGGTTAGGGAAATTTTCAGAGATTATTACTTCAAATATGTTCTCAATCCCTTGTTTCTTCTCTTCACCTTCTGGTATTCCTATGATGCGCATGTTGTTGCGCTTGATGTTATCCCATAGGTCTCTTAAACCATCTTCATTGTTTTTTATTCTTTTTTCTTTCTGTTGTTCTGTTTGGGTGATCTCTGCTAACTTGTCTTCTAAGTCGCTGATTCGATCCTCTGCTTCATCTAACCTGCTGTTAATTCCTTCAAGTGAGTTCTTTATTTCGGTAACTGTGTTCTTTAGTTCTAACTGGTTGTTCGTTATGATTTCTACATCCTTCTTGATGTCCTCTCTAAGTTCCTTAAACATTCTTATCATCAGTATTCTGAACTCTGTCTCTGACAGTTTGGTTACCTCTGCTTCATTTAGTTCCATTTCTGAAGGTTTCTTCTGTTCTTTTATTTGGGATATGTTTCTTTGTTTCCTCATTCTGGCTGACTCTCTGTGTTTGCTTCGATGTATTAGGTAGATGCCCTGGAGTCCTTAGTTCTTGCTGGATTAGTGTATAATAAATGTCCTTTATATTTGACTTGCACTACTTCGTTCTTCTCCCCTGCGTGTGCTCTAAAAGTGACTCTTGTGTTGTGTATATTGTCCTGTTAAAGAAGATCCTTAATTGCTTTTCGCTTGTGAGTAGGTGGAGTTAACTCCTAGGCTGACTAGTTGTGAGACTTGGCTTTGCCCACGCAGGGTATTCTGCTGCGTGAGGATTGACCGCTTAGATGTGGTTTGCCCTTTGGCCTCTATGTGCCTGTAAAGAATCCCCTCTGAGTGTGTCACTTGTAGGTCAAACCCGGTAGTACTCTGGCTTGGTCTGGAGTTGGCCGCTGGGTATGTTGAATCTTGTGCCTCTTAAGCTGGGCACTGGTAGGGCAATTACAGAACAAAGCAAATCACCAAGCACAACAATAACAACAAGGAAAAAGTCAAATACATTCACATGTAAAAAAACAATCGACAACCCCCACTCGACACAGGCAAAGATGTCAGAAATATAAAGACAAATCAAAACAGAACAAAAAAAACAGCGCCAGTTGTGGCTTAAGCCCACCAAGTAATCTCCAGGTTGTTCTCTGCTATAGCACAGAGTCCCCACTCGACACAGGCAAAGATGTCAAAAATATAAAGACAAATCAAAACAGAACAAAACAAACAAACAAACAAACAACAAACAAACAAACAAACAAAAACCACAGCGCCAGTTGTGGCTTAAGCCCACCAAGTAATCTCCAGGTTGTTCTCTGCTATAGCATAGAGTCCCCACTCGACAGAGGCAAAGATGTCAAAAATATAAAGACAAATCAAAACAGAACAAAAACAAACAAACAAAAAACAAACAAACAAAAAACAAACAAACAAACAAACAAAAAACACAGCGCCAGTTGTGGCTTAAGCCCACCAAGTAATCTCCAGGTTGTTCTCTGCTGTAGCACAGAGTCCTCACTCAACACAGGCAAAGATGTCAAAAATATAAAGACAAATCAACACAGAACAAAAACAAACAAACAAACAAACAAACAAAAAACAAACAAACAAAAAACACAGTGCCAGTTGTGGCTTAGCCCACCAAGTAATCTCCAAGTTGTTCTCTGCTGTAGCACAGAATCCCCACTCGACACAGGCAAAGATGTCAAAAATATAAAGACAAATCAACACAGAACAAAAACAAACAAACAAACAAAAAACAAACAAACAAAAAACAAACAAACAAAAAACACAGCGCCAGTTGTGGCTTAAGCCCACCAAGTAATCTCCAAGTTGTTCTCTGCTGTAGCACAGAATCCCCACTCGACACAGGCAAAGATGTCAAAAATATAAAGACAAATCAAAACAGAAAAAAAAAAATAAAAATAAAAAAAGACAGCGCCAGTTGTGGCTTAAGCCCACCAAGTAATCCCCTGCGTATTGTGCAGGTAGAGCCGGTCACCTGATGCCCAGAGTGACTCTGAGGCTGCAGCTTTAGATGCGTGGGGCTGAGGGGTCTGGACAGTAGGTTTTACAAAGTCAGTGCAGTTTCTGCCCTTGCCGGCACATATGCACACCGAGAATAGCACCACCAGCCCTGTGTCCAGCTCTCCTGAGTCTTAGGGCACCTCTTCCCTGTGTGTGTGTGTGGCCGGCAGGGAATTCCTCAGCTGCTGAAAGCTGAGTGCTGTATCTGCCACTTACTGCTGATCCCTGGGAGTGCCTCCGCCGATGTAATTGCCCCTCCCTAGGCAGCCCAGAAAGGGTGGGGGCTGGGGATGGAAAGAGGGGTCTTCTCTTTCCCAGCCCAGCTGTGTCACACCCCACCCACAGGCCAGAAACGGTGGTATCTGGGGGTGGATGAGTCTTCTGTCTCCTAGTCCAGGGCAAACCACACTCTTCTCAGCCTCTTCCCTGGACCAAAGCCAGCGGCCAGTCTTCCCTTAGCCCAAACCCCAAGGCTCCTCTGTAATCTGACACTGCTCTTCAGATCAGGAGCCAGTTTAAGTCTCTGGAAGGGTGGGGGTAGGATTGGAAGAGCAGGGGGAGGGGCCCAGGTATGGAGTTTAATAGCCTCAAATGCTAGATATCCTCCCTCTGCGGGGGGGAGAGGTCTGCTGTGGGACGCAAAGTAGAGTCCGCCACCTGGCTTTTGTGTTCTCTCTTTTGTCCTGGGAACCCCTGCATCTCTGCAGCTGGGGATGTGTTTGCCCCGCTCTAGGCTGGCTAGAAAGGGTGGGGGCTGGGGATGGAAGGAGGGGTCTTCTCTTTCCCAGCCCCGCTGTCTTCACACTCTTCCCGCAGGCCAGAAAAGGTGGTGGCTGGGGGTGGAAGATTCCCAGCTCCTAGCCTCCTCCCTGGGCCCGCCTGTCTTCCCGGAGCCGGGGCTCCAAGGCGCCTCTGTAATCTGCCGCTGCTCCTTAGTGCAGGGGCTAGATCAAGTCTCTAGAAAGGCGGGGGTATGGTCGGAAGAGCGGGGGAAGGTGCCCAGGCACGGAGTCTGTGTTCCTTGTCCGGCCCAAGGACCAACTGAGGTTATTAGCTGAAGTTAATGCTGGATATGCTGCCCCTGCAGCGGGAGAGGTCCGCTGTGGGACGCAGGGCAAAACGCCCACCTCGTGGCTTCCGGGCTCTCCTCCGTCCTGGGATAACCTGCGTATCTGTAGCCGTGGGTGTGGGCTGGAATTTCACAGGCACAGGTGCGGAGCAGATTTCCACAACCCAAGGGTGGGGGCCGAATTTCTACCGCCACAGGTGTGGACCGCGATTCCAACCCGCGTCCCCACCGCCGCCGCAGGTGCGGCGTGTCTCCGCTCCGCTCCCTTCCTTCTTCCCCTGCTCGCCCAATTTTTCCCCACCTGCAAGAAATCCCTGCGCGAGTCTCTTCGCTGTTCTGCGTGATGAGCAGAGAGTCCTTTGATGGGTTATAAGCTTCCCGTTTCTGATAAGATCCGACGGAGAACTCAAAAAGTGCGCCCCGCTGCCGCCATTCCTATGACGTCACTCTCATGTATTCTTTATTTCAGTTATTGTATTCTTCATTTCTGACTGATTCTTTTTTATGTTTTCTATCTCCATTTTTATGTTTTCTACCTCTTTGTTGAAATTCTCACTGAGATCATTGAGCATCCTTATAACTACTGTTTTGAACACTGCATCTGATAGATTGCTTCTCTCCATTTTACTTAGTTCCTTTTCTGGAGCTTTGTTCTGTTCTTTTGGTTGGGATATGTTTCTTTGTCTCCCCATTTGGGCTGCCTCCCTGTATATTTTTCTGTGTTAGGTAGGGGTGCTATGTCTCCCAGTCTTAGCAGAGGGTATTTAATGTAGTAAGTGTCCGGGATTGTTGAGTGACAGTCTCCTTGGCCACCTGAGCTGGGTGCTGCAGATATTATCCTTTGTATGGGTTGTGTGTGCCCTCCTGCAGTAGAGCCTTGGTCACTATTTGCACATCAATAGGAGGGATTGATCCTCAGGCTGATTGCTTGTGAGGATAGGCTGTGACTATAGTGGAGGAGCTGTTGTGCTGGGGCTGATCCCAAGGAGCAGGATTCACTTTAGTGGAACTCTGGTGCTTTCTGATTCCACTCTTTGGGTGTTTCATTTGTGGAGGTGGTTGAGTTGTGCTTCGATATGGTCTGGGGGTGCCATATCACTGGGGGTGCCAGCCCCATGGCCTCCTGAGAGAGACCCTACCTCAGGCAAAGTTCAGCTGCAGCCTTTGCCCTGATGAAGCCACCTGGAATGAACCACAAAACAATCTGCAGACAGCTGCCACCTTCACTGGGTCTGGAGGTGTCTGGGAGAGACCAAGCCTCAAATCAAGGTTGGCTGCTCCCAGTGCTGGGCTTGGAGCTGCTCAGCTCAGCAAAATGTCTTTTCTAGGTTTTGTGAACCTTTAAGAGATTTTAGAAAAGTCCACAGCATGGGCCAAAACAGGCTGTTTGCATGGAAAAGCCACTGAAAGTGGCTTGGGTGGGCTCACAATTTGGGTATGGTGGAGTCTGTGGAAATCACCAGCGTGGGGAAAACAGTGTTAGGCAGGTTGATGGTGACTCAGATATGGTGGCCGCCTGCTTCTATGTGCCAGGAGTGGGGAGGGCTCAACAAAGAAATAATGGATTCTGCGAGCACTTCTGTCTGTAAGAAAGCGACTCCTGCTGCCCTCTCTCTGAAGCCAGACAACTCAGTTCCTTCCTATATGTCCCTAATGCCTTTCAAGCTGCTGCCCCAGTGCTAAATCTCGAAGTAAGTGAGTCTATCAGGGAGTAAGTCCACGTGTGGGCCGTTTAAGAGGAATGCCTGGGACTCCAGCTGACCTCTGCTGTCTCAGCCACAATCTCTGCTTGGTTTTCACAGCCAGAAGTTGTGGGGACTTCTCTTTCCAGCACTGGAACCCTGGGTTGTGGAGCCTGGTGTGGGTCTGGGACCCTTCAATCCTCAGGGGGGATCTCCATAGCTGAACATCCTTCCTTATTTTTAACTGCCACACATGGGTGTAGGACCAGCCTGGGTCACATCTCCAACTCTCCTACCAGTCTCAAGGTGGCTTCTTCTGTATGTCCTTAGTTGTACGACTTCTGTTCAGCTAGACTTTAAGCAATTCTCAATGATGGCTGTTCTGTAGTTTAGTTGTAATTTTGATGTGGTTGTGAGAGAATGTAAATACAGTGTTTATCTACTCCACCATCTTGCTATAGACAAGTATTCTTAATCAAAGATCATTTGTTCCAATCACTAGAATTAAGGGATTAAGGCAAATCACAGCATGCTTTCACCCTGTACCTTGCTATATAGGTAAGATCTTACAAGAGTGAAAACAAAGAATTATCATGATCAATAAGCTTCATGATCAACAGACCTATGAGCTTAAATATTAGAAACAGCAAGAGATTAAAAGTTTACAGGTGGAGAATAGCCACCAAGCAGAGAATGGGCACATGAAAACTTCATCCTATTATCTCAATTATGATTTTTTAATGTCAACAAACATTTGAGTACTTATTATGTACCACATATTTTGATAGGAGTCAGAAGCATTCCCTAGAACTCAGGACATTTATTGTTAAAACCAGGATGGTTGGTCACCCTAGAATGAAATAGCCTCTGCCCTCAAGAACTTACAGCTTAGAAAAAAACACAAATACAAATAAAAAACAGATGCAATTTTGTTTAAGTGGATAAATCAAGGTAGCATGGGAAAACAAAATAGAGGTATCAAGCACGTTTTTAAAGCCTGTAGTTCTTAACCCTAGCCACTCATTTTACTTCACTTTTTTCCAAATTAGTTGAAGAAGCTGAGGTCCAGAATATTTATTTCTCCAGAGATTCTGATTTAATTGGTCTAGGTTTGGGGCATGGGTATTTCTTTAAGTGCCCAAAGATGGCCTTTCTAAATGGCATTTTAATATACAGCTTGGGGAATATAGTCAATAATGTTGTAAAGATTTTGTAGGGGGTCAGATGGACACTTGTCTTATTAGGGAGACTACTTCGTGGGCTGTGTAGATCTCTGACCACAGTGCTGTACACCTGAAGCTGAAGCTGAATAATATTGAATGTCAACTATTATATATATACATATATATACATATATATACATATATATGTATATGTATATATATATATACACATACACATATATAAATATATATATACACACACACACATCTATATATGCATATATACACACACATATATATATATACACAAATACAAACACACACAAAATGTCAGACAATTAAGTTCATGAGTTGTCCAATCTTGTGTGTGTGTGTGTGTGTGTGTGTGTGTATTCATGAGATGTGGAGTACAGCATAAGGAATAGAGTCAATGGAATTGTAACAGCTGTATATAATATCAGAGGGGTAGTAGATTGGGGGAAGAGAGTTATCACTGTGAGGGATGTAAATGTCTAACTACTACATTGTTTTGTATACCTGAAACTAATAAATTTTTTTTAAAAAAAAACGAGAAAGAGATCTTAGTATGGAGCCAAAGTTGAGAACTACTGAGCTAAACCTAGCCCTGAAACACGCTAAGGTATAATCAGGTAAAGGTGGCAAGGGGAGAAAAATTGGCCATTTAAGAGGAAGCAATATGTGGTAACGTCCTGAGGCAAAGTAAGCATGATCCTTTAAAACACTAAAAGCATTTTAGTGTAGCCAGAACATAGGATGAATATAAGAAGAGACGTGGCTGAAAAGGTAAGTGAGATTCAGATATTGAAGGGCCTTGAAAAACATTTTCAGAGGCCTAACCCCATGTAACACAAAAAAAAGTTTGCTACTTATAGCCATAACTGCCTTCTAAATAGTATTTGTTTTTATACTAAATATCTTGTTCTTCTGAATACTTCGATGGGTTTGGACAATGAAGGTATCCTTGAGCTGAGTTTGAGAGCATCCTGCTCTAGATCTGAAAAGGGTGACTAGGATGGAGAATGTTGGGGAATATGGAAAATTAGAAAGTCCAGGCCTCCATAAGTGATGCAGGTACCAGTCAATTTCAGCTTACTGTTTTCATTCAGGAATGTGAGCACTTTATTGTTCGATGATTGGATTTAAATGAAGGGGGGGAAAAACCTCTCAATTTTAAAATAAAGTCATAATATTTAAATGTTGACTTCCAACATTATATAAGTGAATAAAAACACCTGTGGCTTCAGTTCCAGGGAAATATTTGTTGTTCCAGGGAGCCATGAGAAGAAAAACAGTGAGGGAAAGCAAGAGACCAATGTTATGGTATGAAACAAAGGTGCTATATAGAGTGAAATAGCCGATTAACAAGCATTTGCAGTGGTGTAGCTGAAGGAATTTAAGACAAAAATAAAGATCCCCACTACCTAATATTTTGTTTGTTTGTTTTAGTTTGAAATAGATAATAGAGGGACAAAACTATAAATAAGGAGACATTCTAACTGGCAAGAAATGAATGATGATGTTTCTTAATAAAGATAGGAATGTGAGCTCAAGAGTCAGAAAGATGCATTTAAACACTCCTTCTGCTTTATAGAAACTGTATTATCTTTCACTACAAGTAAACTAATTGGCTTTCCTTCATTTGTAAAATATAGATAATAATAGTATCAAACGCTTAGGTTATTATAAAGATTAATTGTTGTAATACACAATGTTTAACACAGTTTGCGTCACATTTTAAGCATTTAACAAATGTTACAACATCTACTATTAACAAGGAAGTTGCCTCAAAGGCAATAGGCATCAGATGTATTTGAGAGATGTCAAAAAGAAAGAATTTATAGAACTTGATTAATTGAATATGGCTGATAAGGTAATAAGGATCACTCCCAGGCTTCTAACATCGACAAGTGGATGGATGAGGGTGACTTTTAGTATAACGAAAAATAGAAAATAAGGACAGATTTTGAGAGGAAAATTATGTGTTCTGTTTTAAATATGTCTCTGGGACACATGAAGATGGTGTCCTTTAAGGTAGCTGGATATTTATATCTAAAACTAGGAAGAGAAAATTGGGCTAACAATATATTCTTATAATTTACCAGCAATAAAATGCAATTGAAGCCATGGAAATGGATTTGTTCATGAAAAATAAAATGTATGGAGAATAAAGAAAAGATGAGCAAGAACAGAGACTGGAGAAATAGGCTGTTGTATTTTTTTATTTATAGAAATGGTGTTAAGATGACATGGAGTTACGCTGTTGAGGCTTATGATTATGGAGAGGAGTGGAATCGTGCCTGGTGGGCTGACATCCCAGTGTCAGATAAGTTAGGAGAGCTTGAAGCTCTTGACTCAGAATGGGAAAGAGTAAATGTCCACGCTGGTGCTCTGGATTGGGGGGTGGTAAAAGTCAGAGATGTCATTTACTCTGATAGAGCAGAGCAAGCCAAGAGGAGAAGAGTAAGCCTGGTTACAGATTCATGGCACTCTATTTTTCTTTTGTGTTGCTCCCTAGCTTTTAATAAAGTCTCATCTAAACATTTTATCCTTGTGTCCCCTCTGCCACAGGGTAAAAGCTATTACTTACTGATACTCACACCAGTATAAAGTGAATCTCCCCTCCCTCTCTCACCAGAAGTTAGTGTAGCACAGGGCAGTGAGAGGTTCTCAAGGGACAGAGCAGGAGCTCTAGTATAGGTACTCTCTTCTTCTACCCTCTTCTACTCTCAGCCAGAAACTCTGGAAAGTTTCATCAAAAAAGGTGACATATCTTCATGGGAAGGGGCAGCCTAAGGGGTTGATATAAAAGGAGGCTCAGGAGTTCCAATGCCCAGAGTCAGCCTCAGTCCCACTCAGGTTATGTCTCTTATCCTCGAAACAAACCAGAGAACAGAAGGCAGTGAGGAGTGAGGAATGGGGCCTGGAAGATGTAGTTTTGAATTCCTCTTAGCAATACTAGAATCGGGCTCAAGTCATCTAATGATCTGAGCCTCAAACTCTGCTTCTAATTAAAATACGAAGTATGATAATAGCTGTCTTGCTGGGTTTTAGAAACAATTAGTGTAACAGTTAAATTGTAATAACATTCAAACGTGTAGTTGATTAGAAGTAACCCAACTTAAACCTAATTAAGCAAAGAAAAAAATGTGTACATGCAAGTGAAAAGTCAAGGGTGTACTAGCTTTCCTAAGAATTCCATTTCTCTCTGCTATGCCCTTTGCTGGATTGGCTTCATTTTCAGGCTGTGGAGGCAATACAGGTGCATCACCATTATTGTCAGTGCCTCCAGCACAAAAGAAGACATCTCTTCCTAAAAGGTCCCACATGTAAACTGGGATCCAGACCAATTAGACCATTTAGGTCATTTGTGTTGTCATTATCATTTTAAAATAAGAAATAACTGGCTTGTTGTGGAGTAAATCCATACTCTTGTGTCTACAGGATTAATCTCATCCCCGAACCAGTCATTGCCCAGATGTATGGAATAGTGGTAATTATCAAGACTTGAGCCACAAGCCTTCACCTGGGCCAATAACTATGCCTGGATCTAGCTCTAAACACGGTTGCCTATTAGAATCTGGGACAACTGAAAAAAAGGGGGAGAAGGAGGAGGAGAAGGAGAAGGGGTAAAACGAGGGGGAAAGAGGGGGGGAGGGGGAGGAGGAAAAGGAGAAGGAGGGGGAGGGGGAGAAGGAGAAGAAGAAACACAATGCCTCAATGTCTGGGAATTACTCCCAAGAAATCTGATTTAATTGCTTGAGATGGGACCTAGATACCAGTGCTCTTTTAAGCCCCAAGGTGGTTCCATTGGGTTCAAGGTTGAGAATTCTGGCCTAGGGGGACTCAGTACACTGATCAGCCTGGACTCCATCACTAGAGCCAAAATTAAAATCTCATTTAAACCCCATGTACTAAAAATGGAAGATGGATTATTCCTCCAAACAAATCTGAGGCATAGTTACTAAAAGAAACAGGAGTGCCTAGCTGACAAAACAGAAATCCACTACTACATAAGCCACACATCTTAACTTCATACTCACCGTCAATCTATTTTGTTGCAAACCTTGCCAAGTTCTCGAAACCCTAAAAAGGAAGGTCATGATTTTTCTATGTGATACATCTAAGTATTACAGGAAACATTATTCTAAGTGCAGAAATATATAAAGGGCCATTTAATATACAAATCACCATTATTTTATATTTAAGAAGAATAAAAAGGAAGTCAGAAGTGCTGAATGAAGCCTGGAGCTATACTGGAGGATAGGTCATGGGATGAGGAGAAATGGAGATAGGAAAAAGGCAACAATGTAACTAACTCCTAGATATATTTTTATGGGGGTCAGAGAAAGTACACTTTAGACCTTTTTTTAGCATATTTGGCTGCCATTGTTCCTGGAGAAAAGAAAAAATATTAGCAGTAAGATATAGTGATTAAAGGAGTCAGGTTAAAGATACATAGCTAATGCTAGGTTTCTGTATCCCCAAGGCTGAGACAATGCAGGTAAAAATTCCCAGACAAATCTTTAATTTCTGCAATGTAGTCTACTTTAGGAATTTACACTTATTGTTCCACACATCATTAAGCTACCCTCAGGAGTTTAATGAAGCTCAGCGTCCACACATGTTTTTGTGCTAGTAATGCCACACATTCTACATAATTATCAGGAACATCCATCTTTTAACTGTGGCCCAAAATGCTGTGGCAGCGTACAATTTTCATGGTTTAGGAGCAAAATTCTAGGTGATCCCTTGGAATGCAAGGCAAAACATTCTGATATTGCTTCTTAGTGGATTAGGTTCTTACGTGGCAAGTCATGCATTTTAGGTCTCCACCCTGTCTCAATGCTTGAGTTTTCAGGATGTTAACAAAGGAACTATTTCCTCTTAAGTGGTTACCCAGGCTAAAATGTGAACTAAAAGCTCTAGAGACCAGAGTATTATACTTCTTAGCTTGCCAACCTATTGGTGACATGTTTTAAGTCAATAACATTCTCTAGAATGTTTGCTCATCTTCAAAATACATTCTGTAGTGAGGTCCTACAGGATATCAGTTAAAGAACATTGTGGTAGATGCTAACTATAATGGTTTTTACATGATAAAAGCAATGAGAAATGCTAATTTTAAAAAATATTTCTGAAAATACAAATGGTTCTATGAAATACTTGAACATGGTGAAAGAATGATCTGAAGTTTCTTTTCTCTTTTTTCTTTGAAATTAGCAATTATATTTATTTACTTTGGGGAAGAGCAATCAACCCTTTATCAGTCTGGTAGAGCCTATGGATTGCTTCCCAGAATACTTTTTAAAACTAAGTATCAGAAAATACATAAGATTATCGAGAAATGAAGTATTTTGGAATGTATTAGTACAGGTTCACAGACCTGAAAGTTCTGTGGATCTAAGTTGAGAATCTAATCTTATGCAACCTGTCTGTAAAGGTTTTATTCACAAGTGAGTTCAAGGCATTTCAACAAAAACATGT
This sequence comes from Rhinolophus sinicus, assembly GCF_057876585.1. NCBI lineage: Eukaryota > Metazoa > Chordata > Mammalia > Chiroptera > Rhinolophidae > Rhinolophus > Rhinolophus sinicus. Next base: position 29,492,037 of record NC_142507.1, on the reverse strand, counting down.
TAGAAAGTGTCTTGGCAGGGAAGACAAACTCAGACACTCATACGGTTAGGCAGGTAATGAGAATACCAGCAGAAAGTGTGGCAGTGCATGTGTGAATGGTGGGAACTATGGTAAAATGCAAAGTGCCTGCCCTGCCTAAGGACATAGCCTGTATTAAGGTCCAGCAGATTGTTGCCACATTCCCGGAATGGGGACCCTGTATGGCCATGTATTCCCCTTTTTCAAGAGAGGCCAGACATCTGGATTTTTATAGGAACTGTTCATTTTTGTTAATGATGGCTAGAAAAAAAAATTAACACTGGAATATAGGTAGGTAGGTAGGTAGATAGATAGATAGATAGATAGATAGATAGATAGATAGATAGATATAGATAGATAAAAAGATATACATCTATCTATAGATAAATAGATAGATAACCAGATTTGTGTGAAGGTCTGCAAGTTTATAACTTCAGAAAAGTAAGAGGGATTTAAAAAAATTAATTACTCATATTTCTATGTATTTTTACTATCGGTATCTTTATTACATTTATTTTGAAAACATAAGAATTAATTTAAATGTAATTCTTTCTTAGGTTGGTAGCATGCTGCCAAAGAAAATCAGAGGTTTCAGGAGCAAAATTGTTTTTAATTCTTCCACTGAACATTTATTTAAAAGTTGCTTCTAAGGGTAAAGGGAGTCAAATATATGGTGATGGAAGAAAAAATAAATAAATAAAATATAAAACCTGCTTCTATGTGTTAGGCAATACACAGGTTGGTAAGAATTTAAAGAGTAAGACACTCTCTTTGTTTCCAGAATTTACAGACCAGTGTGGAAAGAGTTGTACCAAAAGATTATCATACAATCTATTAAGGCCAGTCCTGGAGATATATAAAAAGTACAAAGGGAGTAGGAAAGAAGAAAACATGTCTTTCCAGGAGACTGGGAGGTATTCTCAGAGAAGAGATCTCTTTGAGTAGACTTTTGTATCAAGGGGCCCAGATTATTAATGATCTAATAGGTTATCATAAAGAACTGAGCTTTTATCCTAGAGGATATAGAGGTCATTGAAGAATTCTGAACAAGGAAGTGATATATTCAGATTTTTGTGATCATTCTGGCTGCAGTATAGAATATGGCTTACAGGAGGAGACAGAGTAGAAAATAAAGAACTGCAAGATGATGGTTTCAATGATTCAGACAGTAAACTATAGCCACAGTAGGGAGTGGAAATAAGATTACTTGGTTGGAAAGATACTTAGGAACAGGAAAACAGAAACTGGTGGCTGATTTCATGCAAGTGGGCAGAGTGCAAAAAGACAGTGAAGAGTTGAGAATGACTCTTGCGACTCTCTGAGAGGTAGTCTAGAATAAATTAGAGCCAGACTGCTTGAGTTCAAATCCTAATTCTTCCACTCATTTGCTGTGTGACTTTAAGCAAGTTATTTATCCTCTCTGAGCCTCAGTTTTATATAAATGCCAAGTGTTCTTACAACAGTATTTACAGGTATGCCTGAACATTACTGTCATCATTATTATTATAATTCTTGTTAGGCTGGTGTTGCCATTCAGTTTGTTTTAGAAGACTAAATGTTGCATTTGAAGTGCTTTTAGAAGATTCCAGGGTTGCATAGTTGAATATGTGGATCTCAGGTTGGGAAAAATTTTCGTTAGCACAGTGATGGTGCAGTTAAAGCCTCTTATTTACGCAGAGGCATTTTTGGGTCAGACAGCCAGGGTTTGAGTCTCCAGGACACGGATATTTAATGGGCAGATGGAGTAAGAGCCAAAATCCTCAGAGGTTCCTAAGAAGAGAAGACTAGAGAGGTAGTAGGAGAAAAACAATAGAGCAGTGTCTAAAACCCATGAAAAGTAAGGGTTTTAGAAAGTATAGTCAACACAGAAAATGCTATAGAGAAGTCAAGCATGGTAATGACCAACAAGCAGCTATATTTAACAATTGAGAAATATTTAATAAAGTAATTTAACATGGCTAATTTGACATGTAGAAAACACTCAAATGTCAGTTTCCTTTATCTTTCTTATTTTAAATGCATTTCTAGGGAGAGAAGAATGAACAACAACTACTAGATTGACCTATATAACTTTCTATTTTTGTAGATCAAAAAACACTGAATTCAACAATTTCACATAATTCAACTATGCTGAGTACCTGAAAAATCTACTACAAGGATCAGCAGCGTGAAAACAGGTATTTTTCTATCGTTTGTGTTATGATGCAAGAGCAAAAATTACCTTTGCTTTCTTTTCATTTTACTAAAGAAATGGAGCCGGTAATGATTGTCCATATTGTATTCACACAAATGAAAGGTAATTATATTTAAATGCCTTTCTTACTCTGTATTCTACTGTAGAGACAATTTTCCTTGTCACTTCACCTTTGAGTCTAAAAACTTCAGGGATGAAACCTAAATGCAACAGTGATTTTAAAAATAGGATATTTGTACCTTTCTAAAGAAATATCTTCTATTATTAATAACATTAGTATTATGAGCAAGTCTCATTATTTTGGGAGTGTAGGGTGTAAAGTACAAAATATTAAGAGTGTTGGCTTTGGAATCAAGTCTTGACTCTACCACTTGTTAGGTGTGAGATCCAGGGAAAATTACATTTCTAAGCCTTCATTTTGTTATATGGAAAAAGGAAAAGAGACTGCTGTCTCTTGGAATTTTGGTAAGATAGGGGAAGATAATGTATGTAAGGGGCTTAGCACAGTGCCCCTAACAACAATGTTATGATATTTTACCTTTCATCCCTCCATAGCGGGTAAGCATGAGAAAGTTTAAGACAATTGTTTTTAAAAGAATAGGTACTTTTAGAAGGATAAGTCTTTTCATACACCAACAAAAACCTTTAAGTTATTTCTAGGGATGTAGGCTTGTCCAGTCATGGATAGACTTCCAAGAGAACCAGTAGCCAGATCCATAACATTCTAAGATACAAGAACTGAGTAAACTTTGCTTCTCATCAGTTGGGAGCTGGTCAATGTGTTTCTTCAAAACCAATGAAATAAATGAATCGTAAAACAAAATCCCTCAACATCTATACCCAAATAAATGCCATCATAGGTAGCTTTAACATATCCCCAAATTGTTAACTTGATATTTTACAAAGATGAAAAAACAAATAATTTTTAAAAATATATTTCTTTTTTGTTTCACATTAAATTAAAGCAAAATAAATTTATAAAATACACTGAAACTATCTGGTGAAAAAGCCCTTATAAATTCATCACCTAAGTTTCAAAGTATATGGTAGTATTTCATTTTGAATTTAAAATTGAATGAAAACAGGGCTGAAAATGCCCTAACCTATTATTTATTTTTTGTTTTTATAAAGCTTACTATGTTTTGCTGTTGGCAAAATAGCCATTAAAAATTTAATGTAAGACTATTTAGAAAAAAATGGAATCCCATAAAATATGATAGTATTATGGATCTTAAAGTAAAGCCACCAGTACAGATATTCCGATTAATCACACTAAAAACACAAACACACAAACCTGTTTGTTTCATCTACAGAATTATTCAATTAAAAGAGTGCTTAGAATTTAACAGTATGAATAATAGTTCAAGCCAGGGAGGTAGTCAAATTGCAAGGGAATATGAATCTACAAAGTCTATACTAAAGAAAGTGTTCCAAATTCTCAAGGCACTTACTTTGTGTGGTGAACACACAATGCAATATATAGATGATGTATTATAGAAATGTACACTTGAAACCTATATAATTTTACTAACCAATGTCACCCTAATAAATTTAAAAACAACAAAGTCAGTTCCTTTCCTTGCTACAGTTAGGAAATTACTACTTGAATTAGTTAAAAAATACAATGAGTATACCTTTAAGAAACACACACACACACACACACACACACACACACGCTCACATTCGTGTACACACTAGTTAGCTAAGAGCTTTCACCAAGAGAAACACATATTTAAATCCAGAATATCATTTAGAATTTGCCTTGGGAAAATTAAAATTAGATTTCTCACCAGTTTAAACTTCTTACTGAGAAATAAATACAGTCCATAGTGTGATACAGAATTGAATCAGCATGCACAGTAAAACATAAGCTCTAAGGACACAGAAGATTCTTTTTGCAAATAATGATCTTGGCAAACAGCCTCCTATATGTACAGAAAACTGTGTTCCTTGCTTATAGCAGCTCTCAAGGATACAACAGGTAATTGTGTGCTGCTAATTCAATTTACAAACGATGTGTCCAAGCCTGGAGATAGTTTGTAGTTTCATTCAGTGAACGTAGGAAACTATATCAGCAAGGTCATGCTATACAAACTCATTCTCCCACAATTACGGATCTTTTACTGTTTTATAGTATGAATTTTAACACTGCAAATATGTAATGCCATTCAAAAATTGGTCCAATTACTAAGAGTTAAATAGTAAAAAAAAAAAAAAAAGACAACTAAGAAAACGTATTGAGTATATAAATATTCAATGTGTATATAAATATTGAGTATATAAATATTCAATGTGTTTTTTCCCTCAAAGTTAATTAAATATCCATTTCGTTAGCTAAATTGTAGATCTGAGGTCACAATACTCTTCCATTAAAGCAAAGTGACATCTTTAATGCATAAAACAGGAAAATCAAATGCAGTACATTACCTTGTGTCACTTGTTGAACTGCCAGCATTATCCCAGACATAGTGTCTGGAAGTAAGTTTTCTTTCAGATTGTAATGTGGTGCCCATTGCAAAATAGGTAGCCGCCTTCTACACCACTGTTTAAAGTCTTCACAGTGTGGGACATGCATCTTGCTCCATAGCACACTTTTCTTTTTCCTCTTTGCCCCTGTCATTTTTCAGATTCCTTCTTGTAGAAGTAAACTTTAGACAAGGAAAAAAAAATCGTTGCAGAACACCCCTTCAATGTCAGTCTCCAATTCATCTGTGGTTTACAATTTCAAAGCTACCCAAAAAATAAATCACTGAAAGAGAGAGAGAGAGAGAGAGAGAGAGAGAGAGAGAGAGAGACAGAGAGACAGAGAGACAGAGAGACAGAGAGACAGAGAGACAGAGAGAGGCAGAGAGAGACAGAGAGAAATTAATAAAAGCACTTAAATATTTGTAGCCGGGCTGTATGTGTTATTATAGCGCAGCTAACTATTCTAGATAAAAATGTAGATTAAAACCTTGAATTCTTATCTGAATGAGATGGAGAAATCGTTCCTGTTAGTGTAATATTTTTCCAATCTTGGAAAAGTAATGGATTCCTTGTTAAGTTGGTCTAGAGCTCTCTCACCAGTAAAGTCTCTTATATTCTCTCTCATCTTATGTTTTTGTCTCCAATCCCAATAGCTAATGTATTTCTGGGCGTGTGTTGGAGGTGGGCTGGGTTATACTAATGAAATCAGGAACATTCAACCAATTCAGTCTCTCCCTACAAGCTATTCAAAAACATGTATCTGTCAGAGGGGTCTGTCCTGAAAAACAAAATCAGAATCTGGACTTCTTTGGGAAGTATATATTGTCAGTGTATCAATTGACTGCCAGTTCTACAAAATTAGAAACATAGGAGGGCATTGCTAAATGTCCTTATCTTTTTTATTCCCCAGTATATGAGATTTTCATTCATACAGAAATATTCAGACAGTCACTGCCCCGTCTGGAAATAGAATAGCCACTTCTCATGAACGAACTGAAATTTCATCTTATGGGCTACAAAACTAAGCATCCCACTGAGCAAATATTGGTGGCAATAGTTCATCCCTGTCTCTGAAACCATTTGGTTTTCTCGGACTATTTCTAGTTCTCACACTCATGGTTTTGTAACTGAAATTTCTTGAGGAATAATATATAGTTCAAACTATTGTTTGAAGTATCCCAACTCTTTCTGTGGCACTATTTTCACATGACTTTTAGGGGATTTCTTTTTTTACAAAAGATGTTACATTTTATATTATAATAAAACAGGCTGTCAGATTTTTATTTTTATTTATTATGATTGCTCTACCACAGCGCTCGGAAGAAAACGCCTGCATTTATGAGCTGTGCCATTGGAATTAAACCAAAACACCAATATATTAACTAAAATTGTGAAGCCAAAAAAAAGAATACAATGTTTATAGTTTGCTGCAGCCCTTTTAATGCCTATTAGTCCAGACAGTAGAAATCTGGTTTCTGGAAGCCTTCAGAATAACAAAGTACTTAGATCCCCTTGGATACTTCCAAGGTCCCCTGGTGTACATTTTCTGATTGTATTTTTATTTATTTATTTATTTATTTATCTCATTTAAAATGTTCATTCAATTGTTTTCAGTATATTCACAAAGTTGTACAGTCATCACCACATCAATTTTAGAACATTTTTATCATTCCAAAGAGAAACTTCATACTTTTTAGATATCACCCCCCAATCCTGACATCTTCCTCCCCTTTTACTGCACCGTCCCAACTCTAGACAATCACTAATCTACTTTCTGTCTTTATAGACTTAAGTATTCTGGACATTTCATATAAGTCGAATTGTATAATCTATGGTCATTTTTTTATTAGTTCCAGGTATACAAAACAACATAATGATTCGACATTTACACTCCTCACAAAGCTATAGACATCATCTATAGCTGTTACCATACCATTGACTATATTCCCTATGCTGTTCTTTACATCCTGTGCTCTTATTTATATATGGCCAAAAAAATGTATACACATTTTAAGAAAGGAAAAAACTGTATTAAAATTGCAATACTCAATATATACTAATAACAAAAGATGAATACAAGTCACGTTTGACTTCTGCAATTACAAGAGGTGCTCAAAGTGGTTACCTTCAGCATAATTTTAATTCAGCTTTTTCATTTCTTAAAATGAGTATACTTTTTTTTTTTTGGCACCCTCTGTATTTATAGTTGACATTCAATATTATTCTACTTCAGGTGTATAGTGCAGTAGTTAGGCATCTACACAATCTATGGAGTGATCCCACTGATAAGTCCAGTACCCATTTGGCACCCTACATAATCTTTACAACATTATTGATTATATTCCCCATGCTGTATTTCATATCCCCATGACCATTTTGTGACTACCAATTTGTTTTTAAATTAAGGTGAAGAGCTTCACCTTAATTTAAAGGTGAAGAGCTTCTCTTTCAGCCTTCCAAAGATGGTGTCACTTTCTATCTGTGCAAAAATACCTTTCTTTTTAAATCCAATGAATCCTAAACATGTAGCAATATATGTACATTTTATTCATAAAGCAGGACAGAATTTGCTTTGTATTTTTCCAATTGTTTACCTTATGTTAAATTTATAAACTTTTCATTAATTTAGATTTAGAGTTCCATATATAATATAATATATTATATAATATAATATAACATAATATATACCGGGGGTGCCAAAAAAATGTATACAAGTGGACACTTTGGTCAACATTCCTCAAGCAGTAGTTCGCTGTAATCAGAAGTATCTGGAAACTGATGGTAACCACTTTGAGCATCTCTTGTAATTGCAGAATTTAAACTTGACTTGTATTCATCTTTTGTTATTGGTATACTCATATATTGAGTATTACAATTTTAATACAGTTTTCCTTTCTTAAAATGTGTATACGTTTTTCGACGCCCTTTGTATATACTGAATATATACGAGGTCTGACAATTAAGTTCGCGAACTTGTTGCAACAATATTGCTAACGTTTTTTTCTATCAGAGGGATTATTCATTATGAATTTGTACCAACTGGACATACAGTTAACCTAGTTTACTATTTCAAAGTGCTGAAAAGGCTGCGTGAAAAAGTTAGATGACCTGAACTTTTTTTTTTTTTTTTCTTTTTTTTGGATAATTTTATTATTCATGATTCATTACATTTTACTCATGTTGTTTGGTTAAACCTGAATTTGGCAAACAACGAAGGGATAAATCCCAAATTGGATGAGTCAACATTTCTATTATAAACTTGTTTTTATTATCTTGTTTATTTTTTTATTTTTATTTATTTTTTTTTAATTAATTAGTTTCAGGTGCACAAGACAAAGCAAAACTTAGACGTTTATCATTTATATCCCTCACACTGTGTGAACCCCCCTCCCCCCATCCACTATCCCTCTGTACGTTCCCAAAACCTCTCACCTTCCCCTTATCCCCACCCCCCCGCCCCTCTAGCAACCCTCTGTTTTTCCTCCATGTTTCCAAAACTGTTTCTGATTAGTTCATTCACTTATTCTTTTCTTTAGATTCCGCATATAAGTGAGATCATATGGTATTTGTCTTTCTCTTTCTGACTTATTTCACTTAACATAATGTTCTCTAGGTCCATCCATGTTGTTGCAAATGGTAAGATTTCTTTCTTCTTTATGGCTGCGTAATACTCCATTGTATAAATGTACCACAGTTTCTTAATCCAGTCATCTACTGATGGGCATTTCGGTTGTTTCCAGGTCTTGGCTATTGTATATAGTGCTGCAATAAACATAGGAGTGCATAAAGATTTTTGAATTGGAGTTTTGGATTTCTCCGGATAGATACCTAGGAGTGGGATTGCTGGATCATAAGGTAGTTCCATTTTCAGATTTTTGAGATATCTCCAAACTGTTTTCCATAGTGGCTGCACCAATCTGCATTCCCACCAACAGTGCACCAGCGTTCCCTTTTCTCCGCATCCACGCCAGCACTTGTTGTTTGTTGATTTATTGATGATAGCCATCCTGACTGGGGTGAGGTGGTATCTCATTGTGGTTTTTATTTGCATTTCTCTAATGGTTAGTGAGGTTGAACATTTCTTCATATGTCTGTTTGCCATCTGTGTGTCCTTTTTAGAAAAATGTCTCTTCATGTCCTCTGCCCATTTTTTAATTGGGTTGTTTGTTTTTTTGGAGTTGAGTTGAGTGAGTTTTTTATAAATTTGTGATATTAACCCCTTATCAGATATATCATTGGCAAATATCTTTTCCCAATCAGTAGGATCCCTTTTTGTTTTATTGATGGTTTCCTTTGCTGTGAAAAAGCTTTTTAGTTTGATGTAATCCCACATGTTTATTTTTCCTCTTACTTCCCTCGCGCGAGGGGATATATCAGTAAAAATCTTACTCCGGGTAATGTCTGTGAAGTTTCTTCCTATATTTTCTTCTAGGAATTTTATGGTTTCAGATCTTACATTTAAATCTTTAAGCCATTTTGAATTTATTTTTGTATGTGGTGTAAGGAGGTGATCCAGCTTCATCTTTTTGCATGTGTCTGTCCAAGTTTCCCAGCACCATTTATTGAATAGACTGTCTTTACCCTACCGTACATTTTTGCTTCCATTGTCATAGATTAAGTGGCCATATAGGCATGGATTTATTTCTGGACTCTCTATTCTGTTCCATTGATCTATGGGTCTGTTTTTATGCCACTACCATGCTGTTTTGATTACTGTAGCCTTGTAGTATAATTTGAAGTCAGGTATTGTTATACCTCCCACTTTGTTCTTATTTCTCAAGATTGTTGAAGATATCCGGGGTCTTTTGTTATCCCATATAAATTTTAGGATTATATGTTCTATTTCTGTGAAAAATGTCGTTGGTAGTTTGATAGGAATTGCGTTGAATATATATATTGCCTTAGGCAGTATGGACATTTTAACTATATTAATTCTTCCTATCCATGAACATGGTATGTGTTTCCATCTATTTGTATCTTCTTTCATTTCTTTCTTCAGTGTCTTATAATTTTCTGAGTACAGATCTTTTACTTCTTTGGTTAAATATATTCCCAGGTATTTTATAGTCTTTGGAGCAATTGTAAATGGAATTGCTTTTTTAATTTCTCCTTCTGATGTTTTATTATTGGTATATACAAATGCAACTGATTTCTGAATATTAATTTTGTATCCTGCTACTTTACTAAATTCATCTATCAGCTCTAATAGTTTCTTGGTGGAGTCTTTAGGGTTCTCTAAATATAGTATCATATCATCTGCATATAATGACAGTTTTACTTCCTCCTTACCGATTTGGATGCCTTTTATTTCTTTTTCTTGTCTGATTGCTGTGGCTAGAACTTCCAGCACTATGTTGAATAGAAGTGGAGAAAGTGGGCAGCCTTGCCTTGTTCCTGATTTTAAGGGGAATGGTTTTAGTTTTTCCCCATTGAGTATGATGTTAGCTGTGGGTCTATCATATATGGCCTTTATTATGTTGAGATATGATCCCTCTATTCCCACTTTCTTAAGGGTTTTTATCATGAATGGCTGCTGAATTTTATCAAATGCTTTTTCTGCGTCAATTGATATGATCATATGATTTTTATTTTTCATTTTGTTAATGTGGTGTATCACATTAATTGATTTGCGGATGTTGAACCACCCTTGCATACCAGGGATGAATCCCACTTGATCATGGTGTATAATCTTTTTAATATATTGCTGAATTCTGTTTGCTAGTATTTTGTTGAGGATTTTTGCATCTATGTTCATTAGCGATATCGGCCTGTAGTTTTCTTTTTTTGTGGTGTCTTTGTCTGATTTTGGGATCAGGGTGATAGTGGCTTCGTAAAAAGTGTTTGGGAGTCTTCCCTCCCTCTGGATTTTTTGGAAGAGTTTGAGGAGAACAGGTGACAATTCTTTTTGGAATGTTCTGTAAAATTCACCTGTAAAGCCATCTGGTCCAGGGCTTTTGTTTGTTGGGAGATTGTTGATTACTGATTCAATTTCCTTGGTGGTAATCAGTCTATTCAGGTTTTCTGTCTCCTCTTGAGTTAGCCTTGGGAGGTTGTATGCATCTAGGAAATTGTCCATTTCTTCCAGGTTGTCAAATTTGTTGGCATACAGTTGCTCATAGTAATTTCTTAGGATTTTTTGTATCTCTGCGGTGTCTGTTGTCACTTCTCCTCTTTCATTACTGATTTTATTAATTTGGGTCCTCTCTCTCTTTTTTTTAATGAGTCTGGCTGAAGGTTTGTCAATTTTGTTTATCTTCTCTAAGAACCAACTCTTGGATTCATTGATCTTTTGTATTGTTTTTCTGGTTTCTATTTCATTTATTTCCGCTCTGATCTTTATTATCTCCTTCCTTGTACTCCCTTTGGGCTTATTTTGTTGTTCTTTTTCCAGATCCCTTAAGTGTGAAGATAAACTGTTGATTAGTGATGTTTCTTGTTTCTTTAGGTAGGCCTGCAGAGCTATGAACTTCCCTCTTAGGACTGCTTTCGCGGCATCCCATAGATTTTGGGTCGTTGTATTTTCATTTTCGTTTGTCTCGAGATATCTTTTGATTTCTTCCTTGATCTCCTGTTTGACCCATTCATTATTTAGTAACATATTATTCAGCCTCCATGAATTTGTGTGTCTTCCAGTCTTTTTCCTGTAGTTCATTTCTAATTTCATAGCACTGTGGTCAGAGAAGACAATTGGTATGATTTCAATTTTCTTAAATTTATCCAGACTTGCTTTGTGGCCTAACATATGGTCTATCTTGGAGAATGTTCCATGTGCGCTTGAGAAGAACGTGTATTCTGCAGCATTGGAGTGGAATGCTCTGAAAATATCGGTTAAATCCAATTGGTCCAATGTGTCATTTAAGGCTGTTGTTTCCGTATTGATTTTCTGTCTGGAAGACCTGTCCCTTGTTGTCAGAGGTGTGTTGAAGTCCCCTACTATGATAGTGTTACTGTTGATCTCCATCTTTATGTCAGTCAATATTTGTTTTATATATTTAGGTGCTCCTATGTTGGGTGCATAGATGTTTACTAGGGTTATATCCTCTTGTCGAATTGATCCCTTTATTATTATATAGTGTCCATCTTTGTCTTTTAATATTTTCTTCATTTTAAAGTCTATTTTGTCAGAGATAAGTATTGCAACTCCAGCTTTTTTCTCATTTCCATTTGCATGGAATATCTTACTCCAACCCTTCACTTTTAGCCTGTGTGTGTCTTTTGATCTGAGGTGAGTCTCTTGTATACAGCATATACAAGGGTCTTGCTTTCTTATCCATTCAGCCACCCTATGTCTCTTGATTGGAGCATTTAAACCATTTACATTTAAAGTGATTATTGATAAGTACATAGTTATTGCCATTTTTAAATTTGTGGATAGATTGTTTTCGTCTTTCTTCTATTTACAGAAGTCCTTTTAGTATTTCTTGCAATGCTGGCCTGGTGGTAATGAATTCCTTTAGCTTATTCTTTTCTGGGAAGCTCTTTATCTCCCCGTCAATTTTAAATGATAGCCTTGCTGGATAAAGCAACCTAGGTTGTAGGCCTTTGTTTTCCATCACTTTGAGTATCTCCTGCCACTCCCTCCTGGCCTTCAATGTTTCTGCAGAAAAGTCATTTGATAGTCTTATGGGAGTTCCCTTGTATGTAACCCTCTGTCTTTCTCTTGCTGCTTTTAGGATTCTCTCTTTGTCTTTAATCTTTGCCATTTTAGCTATAATGTGTCTTGGAGTGGACCTGTTTGGGTTTATCCTGGTTGGAACTCTCTGCACTTCCTGGACTTGTATGTTGGTTTCCTTCATCAGGTTAGGGAAATTTTCAGAGATTATTACTTCAAATATGTTCTCAATCCCTTGTTTCTTCTCTTCACCTTCTGGTATTCCTATGATGCGCATGTTGTTGCGCTTGATGTTATCCCATAGGTCTCTTAAACCATCTTCATTGTTTTTTATTCTTTTTTCTTTCTGTTGTTCTGTTTGGGTGATCTCTGCTAACTTGTCTTCTAAGTCGCTGATTCGATCCTCTGCTTCATCTAACCTGCTGTTAATTCCTTCAAGTGAGTTCTTTATTTCGGTAACTGTGTTCTTTAGTTCTAACTGGTTGTTCGTTATGATTTCTACATCCTTCTTGATGTCCTCTCTAAGTTCCTTAAACATTCTTATCATCAGTATTCTGAACTCTGTCTCTGACAGTTTGGTTACCTCTGCTTCATTTAGTTCCATTTCTGAAGGTTTCTTCTGTTCTTTTATTTGGGATATGTTTCTTTGTTTCCTCATTCTGGCTGACTCTCTGTGTTTGCTTCGATGTATTAGGTAGATGCCCTGGAGTCCTTAGTTCTTGCTGGATTAGTGTATAATAAATGTCCTTTATATTTGACTTGCACTACTTCGTTCTTCTCCCCTGCGTGTGCTCTAAAAGTGACTCTTGTGTTGTGTATATTGTCCTGTTAAAGAAGATCCTTAATTGCTTTTCGCTTGTGAGTAGGTGGAGTTAACTCCTAGGCTGACTAGTTGTGAGACTTGGCTTTGCCCACGCAGGGTATTCTGCTGCGTGAGGATTGACCGCTTAGATGTGGTTTGCCCTTTGGCCTCTATGTGCCTGTAAAGAATCCCCTCTGAGTGTGTCACTTGTAGGTCAAACCCGGTAGTACTCTGGCTTGGTCTGGAGTTGGCCGCTGGGTATGTTGAATCTTGTGCCTCTTAAGCTGGGCACTGGTAGGGCAATTACAGAACAAAGCAAATCACCAAGCACAACAATAACAACAAGGAAAAAGTCAAATACATTCACATGTAAAAAAACAATCGACAACCCCCACTCGATACAAGCAAGGATGTCAGAAATATAAAGACAAATCAAAACAGAACAACAACAACAACAAAAAAAAGAAAGCGCCAGTTGTAGCTTAAGCCCACCAAGTAATCTCCAGGTTGTTCTCTGCTATAGCACAGAGTCCCCACTCGACACAGGCAAAGATGTCAGAAATATAAAGACAAATCAAAACAGAACAAAAAAACACAGCGCCAGTTGTGGCTTAAGCCCACCAAGTAATCTCCAGGTTCTTCTCTGCTGTAGCACAGAGTCCTCACTCGACACAGGCAAAGATGTCAAAAATATAAAGACAAATCAACACAGAACAAAAATAAACAGTGCCAGTTGTGGCTTAAGCCCACCAAGTAATCTCCAGGTTGTTCTCTGCTATAGCACAGGCAACGATGTCAAAAATATAAAGACAAATCAAAACAGAACAAAAACAAACAAACAAACAAAAACAAACAAACAAAAAACAAACAAACAAACAAAAAACACAGCGCCAGTTGTGGCTTAAGCCCACCAAGTAATCTCCAAGTTGTTCTCTGCTGTAGCACAGAATCCCCACTCGACACAGGCAAAGATGTCAAAAATATAAAGACAAATCAACACAGAACAAAAACAAACAAACAAACAAAAAACAAACAAACAAAAAACAAACAAACAAAAAACACAGCGCCAGTTGTGGCTTAAGCCCACCAAGTAATCTCCAAGTTGTTCTCTGCTGTAGCACAGAATCCCCACTCGACACAGGCAAAGATGTCAAAAATATAAAGACAAATCAAAACAGAAAAAAAAAAATAAAAATAAAAAAAGACAGCGCCAGTTGTGGCTTAAGCCCACCAAGTAATCCCCTGCGTATTGTGCAGGTAGAGCCGGTCACCTGATGCCCAGAGTGACTCTGAGGCTGCAGCTTTAGATGCGTGGGGCTGAGGGGTCTGGACAGTAGGTTTTACAAAGTCAGTGCAGTTTCTGCCCTTGCCGGCACATATGCACACCGAGAATAGCACCACCAGCCCTGTGTCCAGCTCTCCTGAGTCTTAGGGCACCTCTTCCCTGTGTGTGTGTGTGGCCGGCAGGGAATTCCTCAGCTGCTGAAAGCTGAGTGCTGTATCTGCCACTTACTGCTGATCCCTGGGAGTGCCTCCGCCGATGTAATTGCCCCTCCCTAGGCAGCCCAGAAAGGGTGGGGGCTGGGGATGGAAAGAGGGGTCTTCTCTTTCCCAGCCCAGCTGTGTCACACCCCACCCACAGGCCAGAAACGGTGGTATCTGGGGGTGGATGAGTCTTCTGTCTCCTAGTCCAGGGCAAACCACACTCTTCTCAGCCTCTTCCCTGGGCCAAAACTGACCTGAACTTTTTGCCAACAATTCATGGCTCTTGCATCATGACAATGCACCAGTTCACACAGCACTGTGTGTGAGGGAGTTTTTTAGACAGTAGACAAATAACTGTATTGGAACACCCTCCCTACTCACCTCATCTGGCCCCCAATGACTTCTTTCTTTACCCAAAGATAAAAGAAATATTGAAAGGAAGACATTTTGATGACATTCAGGACATCAAGGGTAATGTGATGACAGCTCTGATGGCCATTCCAGAAAAAGAGTTCCAAAATTGCTTTGAAGGGTGGGCTAAGTGCTGGCATCAGTCTATAGCTTCCCAAGGGGCATACTTCAAAGGTGACCATAGTGATATTTAGCAATGTTGTATGTAACATGTTTTCTAGGATGAGTTTGCAGACCTCATTGTCATACCTCATATTACTTTTATAATCAAAATTAACAAAAAGGTTATTTTTTTCAAAACATATCTAGATCATAAATTCAAATCTATGCTGACAAAATAATAACAATAATTGAAAGCTTGAATAAAATCACCAGTCAACAGCAATGGTTTGTGTAATTTCAATCAAACTTTGTGTTACATGTTAGTAACAAAGAATTCACATAAACATGATTATTAGAATTGAAAATGAATCTGTATCAAAGTATCTAAACATATTAGTGCCAACAATTGTTCTAAAACATCCTAAGACCAGGAAGGAGCACAAATTTGTTCAATAAAATACCTCTGTAGCCTCTCAATCAAAAGACTCCTAAATATTAGAATAAATCTTTCCTAAAAATCTTTTTTTAAGTTAAAGATGAAATTCTAATTCCAAATTTTTTTCCAGTTTCATATACTTACACATTATTCAAAATATGCCAAAATCTCACTTCAGAGCACGGTGTCACCTCTACTTATAATCAGCAATAACAAAAAAACCTTTATTACAAATTTATTATGTCTGACAGAAAAAGTCAAGAACCATATGACTTCACTCATACGTGGGATATAAAACTGAAAATGACAAAGAAACAAGACAAACAAACAAAGAAACAAAAACTCAGACACTGAAAACAGTTTAGTGGTTACCAGAGGGCAAGGGGAGAGGGAAAAAGGGGTCAAATATATGGTAATGGAAGGAGAACTGATTCTGGTTGGTGAAAGCACAATGCAATACATGGATGATATATTACAGAAACATACACTTGAAACCTATATAATTTTACTAACCAATGTCACCCCCAATAAATTTAATTAATTAATGAATTAATTAAAAATAAATTTATTCACACCCATGAAATTCTCAGAGTACTTTAACCCAGCCCACAAAAACAAACAAACAATATAAACCAAAAGCAACAAAAGAACAAGACAAACAAATGAGAAACAGAAACTCATAGACACAGATAATGGTTTGGTGGTTGCCAGAGGGTAAGGGGGGTGGGGGGTGGGGGGTGGGAGATGAGGGTAAGGGGGATCGAATATATGGTGATGGAAGGAGAACTGACTCTGGGTGATGAACACACAATGGGATTTATAGATGATGTAATACAGAAATGTACACCTGAAATCTATGTAATTTTACTAACAATTGTCACCCCAATAAATTTAATAAAATAAAATTAAAAACAAACAAACAAATAAAACAAAAAACACACTAAATATATTTATTCAAAAGTTTCAATGACTAACTTTAGGTTAAATTTCAATACTACATGTCATGTATATGAGACATCTCTTTTCAAATGGTCAGGCAACACCTATATAAATAAAAAAGATGAACTTATTGTCTTCTACCTACCATGTGAAATGATAGAAAAATTCTTCTTAAAATATTATTTTGATCACATTCCTGAGCTGTTTGAACTTTCAGTGTTTTCCAATATCAAACTTAAACTCATAAGCACAAGCATATGACCCTTCTCCACTCCCCATCCCCCTTTGATTAGCGTCCCATCAACTCTTTAATTCATCAAGTATTTATTGAAAAACCACATTTTGCAAGACTCTCTGTGAAGTGCTCTAGAAGGGTAGGGTGTGTGTGGATATATTGTTTCTATTTTCTAGGAGTCATCATTTAATGAAGGAAATAGACAAATGTAAAATTAACTCAAGGTAAAATAAAATAAATTAATAATCAAGTCACAATATAGGTGCTATGGGCGCTCAGAGAAGGGACAGTTTCATTCCCACTGAGAAAAAAAGGGCTTTCCATCCTGCATAGATCCTCTGTTCCAGCAGATAATTATACTCATATCTTTTGATTTCACTTAGCACTATATCATGAGCCTTTTCCATATCATGAAAAACTCTTAAAACACCATTTTTTTAATGACTGCAAAACATTCAGTTCTTCCATTTTGGGGGATGTTGTTGTTGGTGTTTTGTTTGCTTTGCAAGTAACACTAGGATTCACATCTTTGGGCATAAATCTTAAACCAGATTTCTGACTATTTCTTTAGACTTGAATTACTAGGGCCTGACAGGCAAAGAATCATTACTAAGATGTCATTTTTATTGGTGGATATTTTTCCCATGCTCCAATGAGGCTTTCTTGGGTTAACATCTTAACCAGCCCAAATGCATAACAAATTCGTCTTTTGAGTAGTCTCATTGGGACATTCTTCAACCTCTCATGTGTTAACTTCCATAACACTTAATGATGTCTAGTTTTCTGGATAAATTAACTTTCCAATAAAAATTTAAAATACTCATGCTTAGAATTTCTTGGCACCTTAAAGCCATGGAGTATATTTTTCTTTTGAGCTAGTTTTTGCTTGCTGCTTTACATTCTATGTCTGAAACATGCCACATTTTGCCATGTATAATGTGCACTTTTTTGCCCAAATTTGTGAGGGAAAAATAAGGATGTGCATTATACATGGATAGTACTAATTCCATATCTATATACATGTTTTTAATCATTTTATTTATGCTTATGAGTTAAAAGTGTAAGTCTAGAAATCAATACGATATCCATATGTAAAATAATACCCTGGAATACGATAATCATTTTTGTTGAACTTATGACAAACTTGCAACAACAAAGAGTTCTTGGCCTTCTATGATGTGTAAATATCATAAATTTGTTACCAGTACACAAAATTTCTATACCATAATATGTTTTAAAAACTGAATGCTAAAATGCTTTTGTAATACAAAAAAACAAATACCTAAATGTAAACAAATAAAAATTTGAATTAAAAAATTAAAACAAAAGATATTTTCCCCTGAAAGTTTGGGCCAAAAATGTGGTGTGCATTATACATGGGAGCGCATCACATACAGTAAAATACAGTAATTCAAATATAGGCTACCACTAATGTCTTGTTACCAAAAAGCACATAATAATATTCAAAAATTATCAGTGCTCAAGCTTATTTATCATAGGAAGTCAAATTGGATGGCTAAAGTATAACTCAAACAGAGGAGTCAAATAGAAAAAGAAAAAATGATTACGAATTTATAATTTATTGGAAAATATAGACAAATACTCAAACAATTTCAATTTATTAAAAATTCAAATTTTAAGGGATATTTTAGAACTTCCATAAAGCTTTTTTTTTTTTTTATTTCAAGAAGTAGCACACAAGGAATAGAAACAGAACTGTATTTTTCCCCTTTAATTAATTAGTGGCATAACTAAAAGCACATAAGATAATGCAAAGTTTACATTACACATAGATTTCAATATTTTACACTATATTCACTATATTATTGGCAGTAAAATGTACATATACTAGAGCAGATAAACCAACCCCCAAGGACCATTACTTTTTCTTCATGTGAAAAGGAGAATAACAAAAAATATATATATTTGAAGTGTACTTTGGAGCCAGACAACTAACCAGCATATTGGCAAGCAAAGCTAAAATACCATGCCAACGTTTTAAGATCTTTGAGGGGAGGATTTTGCTAAGTAAGGTAGCAAGGATAATGCCTGGCATGTGGGAGAAGTACTAATAAATGCTAGTTATCAGTGCCTATAAATTTCTTTCATTAGTTGCTAAGATGATTTGAATGATGTGTGTATTTTAACAATTATAAATTGAGCTTTTAACATGCCTTAATGCATTGAGTATAAAGGAAAAAATACAATATATGTCTTAATTTCCATCATTATTCAATTAGAATGGAATGTTTTCTTCTCCTGGATGGACAATCTTATCCAGTTTATAATTTTTGCAAACTGATCTACTTACTTGACCTCCAAATTGAATAACCACCCAAATCTATTTCCATCTGCCTTGTTTGACCCAAAATTCTGATTTGCACTGTAGCATTATTCTTCTTCAAAAATTGGTCATGTACTCCTGTCTAGTTTGGAGATCTGTCTGTATTCCAACTCCATTCTCCCCACTCAAACTCAAAAGTATCCTCAAGGTGGTCCTGAAATTCCTAAACTTTGCACTTAATTTTATCTTCTGGTATTTATCCTCTATGTTCTGAATATGATTAACAAAAAGGCCATCCATATCCTGTGCCAATACAGATGAATTTGTTCTTAAGTTGAATTATTAAAATGAGGATTTGAGAAGAATTTTAAAGGAGTACATCCATGCTCAGCAAATTTGCATAAATCTATTATTAGTGATATCTGCCATCGGCATCGGTAGGAGTGTAAGGTTACCATTATTGGTCTAGGAGTTCATAATCTAAGGTGATTCTTAATGAGACCCAGCAGAAATATTTTCTCGTATTTGTGTCTATAAATCATTTTTAACAAATTGACTGTGTTTCAACCCAATCTATAAAAACAAGATTTTTTTTTTCATTCAACAACACCATCTTTATTCAAAAATATATATCTATGAGACATTTCAGAATATACTGCTGCCACCAATGACAGCCTATACTTCTAAATAAAGTCCTAAATTAATATACAAATTTAAGCTTTAAAAATATTCTTTAAGAAAAAAAGGGGGACGATTAAAGACTTTCTGAGGAATATGACCTAAAGGAAAGGTCCTTTGAGGCCTATGGACGCCCGATGGATGCCCTCAGTAAAGATGAAAAAACACAAAACAAAAACCACCCACCCCACCCCGCCAGATCACCTCATACATACAAGGAGAAAGGTTCACTTAAATTAAACAAATGAAGTAAGCACACTTGGG
This sequence comes from Rhinolophus sinicus, assembly GCF_057876585.1. NCBI lineage: Eukaryota > Metazoa > Chordata > Mammalia > Chiroptera > Rhinolophidae > Rhinolophus > Rhinolophus sinicus. Next base: position 29,472,111 of record NC_142507.1, on the reverse strand, counting down.
GAGGATGTGGGAGGATTAAGATTTAAAAAACAAAAGCATTTCATTAAAAAACAGAAAAAACAAAACTAACTTCCTCACAGGAAGTCCACTAGTAACAGGTGTTAAGAGGCCAACCCATTCATTTACATAATTGCTACTTTTATTTCTTGCTCTTGCTGTAATAATAATTATGTACCCATTGCTGGTCAAAGACTCAATCAGATAAAACATAGCAGGGGGTGAAAAAAAACAAGATTTTATTGTACCTAGAAACTTAAAAACTTGTGCAAAGTAAGAAGTAATGAATATGTTTAGGAGCACACAGTATTTATGCCTAACAATTCTTTTAGCTGTCTATAAAGAAGGAATTACTTTTGATGGGCAATCTATTCACCTATAAAATAAAAGAAAATGTCCACCTAATTAAATGCATACTCTAAAAGTCTCCAATCTGATGAACATTCTTATTATTTGAAGTGACTGTTTTAATGGGTTGCTTTAAAAATTATACATGATGACCAGAATGTTTTCTAATATATCTCCATGGGTTACCCATCCCTAAGAAGTCCCAAGAATGAGGAAGCATTATATTTTAAAAGACTTAACATAATTAGGATTGTAAAACCAAGGACAAAAGATTTAAGAGTTCAAGGTCTCACCTGCCCTTCTAGAATTGATTCCTGAGATTAGGAATAAAGTTGTATATATGATCTTTCCCACATTCTAATCAACATCTTGAGCAGATAATGCTCAAAACTGAATATAATGAAAGTGCCTATATCACATTCATCAATAAAGCAATTTCTGAATCAGATGACCCATCTCAGGTACAGGATAAGAAAAGTATTTTCATATCCCACCTCCATTCTCATGGACCATAAGATCACTGGTAAATAGTGACCAGATGAAAACAGAAAGCTTATCAACTTCTCCATAAGTACAGAAAAATAAAGAACCCCACCACAGGAACATGCTTTTTGTTCCTGTCAGCCATAGGATAATCATCAGTTAAGGAGACTAAGGTAAGAAGGATAGACAGAATACAATTCCTTTCCTGCTGATCTTAATTCTTTTGAAGAATCCACTTCCTTTTGTTGGTAATTTAATCATATTGAAAATAAAGAATGTCGTGGAGGTAAAATCCACAAAAAATAGCAAAAAATTGGGGGCCAAAGAATGTCAAAGAGGAATATATTTATGTGGCAGGGTATATGGTGAAATCATTATTACAATGGGGATGGAGATTGAAAATCTCAGAATCTATCACAAGAAGGTGATGATCTATCACAAGAAGGGAAAAAATACAGAGAGACTGAGTTAAAGGATTAGAGATGGAACACTGACAAATACAGAGGGGAAGAAAAGAAAGATAAGGACTGGAAAGTATGGAATTTAGCAAGTAATGGATACAAAAAACCAGATCGCTCTTGTTTGAAGAGTAAATGGATGATAAGAAAATAGGGGCTAATCTTTCAAGAAGTGTAAGTAAATAGGGTGCAGGGGAAGCTTGAGGTTTTTTTGAGGAAGGAAAAAGACATGGTAGAGAGAAAAAGAGTGAAAATGAGACAAGCATAATGATACCAGATGGAGTAGGTGTGGAAAGAAGCAGGAAGCAAAAGGGTAAAAGGCACAGATCATAGGATTATCCTCTATGAATAAAGGGAATACACAGAGAGAAGGGAGGGAGTCAGAGACAGAGAAAAAAATTGAGTGAGTTTTTGTTAAACTGCCCCAAATTAACTGGAATAATAGTTAAGGTAACATTGCCAAATTTAGCAAATTTGGCAATATTGAACACTTAGTTAAATCTGAATTTCAGGTAAACAGGAATATTTTTTAATATAAACATGCCCCATGTAATATTTGGAACATACTTATACGAAAAAATTAATTTATTTGTTGTTTATCAGAAATTCAGATTTTTGCATGGGATATACTTACATATATATATATATATATACACATATATATGTATGTATATATATATATATGTGTGTGTGTGTATATATATACATATATATATATATATATATATATATATATATATCTCAAATAGACAGGTTTTTCACAAATATGTATTCTCAAGAACATCTTTTAAAAGTAATGGAAGGAAACCATTAACATAAACATATTATGTTTATGTTAAACATACTCCACTATTTTTTCCTACGCTCTTATTTTCATACAGGCAGCTGGGTTGGAAATACCAACACAGAATTCCGGTTGTGTCCTACCATTAACTTGCTGTGTGACCAGCAACCACATCTGCCAATGAAGGAGGCAGGGTAGCAGTCAGATAGGGTTTGAATTCCAGTTCTGCCATTTCTTGGCTTTGTCATCTTTAGCAAGTTTGGCTGACAGAAGGGTTAATGAAATAATTTACCAACAATACTAAGTACAAAGGTCCTCACAGAGTAAGCAGTTGACAAATATTACAGATTGTTGTGGTGGTAAATGGTGCTAGGAGTAGCAGCAGTTGTAGTTGTAGTAGTTTTATTCTAAGCATTTGTAAATTTTATATAGTAGAGAGTTTTGTCAGAACTATTTGTGATAATATTGACAATCAGTAATAGTTTGATTTCAGGCTTGTAAATTTGACATTCATATTTAAACTATAACCAAAATCTTTGTAACAAATGTAAACAATAGTTCTTCCTGTGTGACTTACATGGTTAGTGAAGCGTCCAGTACTAACTCTGTGAATCAAGTGTCACCTACTGGTTGTCAAGTCAATAACAAACAAGAACATCTGGACACATGTTGCTAGGGCTTGTAGCTGCACAGAACTTATCAAATATATATCAATGATGACTATTGATGGTAATTAATATTTTCCGTAATATATTACATCAACTTGTCTCACTTTGTTTCATTAAAATGATGCATGTTCTACCCACAGGTGGGTATTTGTTATCTGATGCTTTTATTTACTTTCACCTGACAGTTTAACATTCTTTGTTAAAGAAACAAATATCTGCTGTACATGATGTTTCAATTATAAAATTACTCAAATGGATTTTGGATTTCTCACAGCTTTTCCTAATTCCATTATTCCCTGAAAATCTCAGAAGGGGAGGCATGCTGGGGAGAACCAGAAATATGAAGCGTGAGGCTTACTCAATTACCAGTTTCAAATTTTTTTCTTCTCTCTAGGTTAGAGGTTTCTATTTTCTTTCTCATGCAGCCAAGAGAATCTATGCTTTTCTCTGGGAAAACAAATTTATTTTCCCAAAACTCAAACTGAAATATGGTGGTGAACACACAATGTGATATATAGATGATGTATTACAGAATTGTACACTTGAAACCTGTGTAATTTTACTAACCATTGTCACACGAATAAATTTTAATTTAAAAAAAAATGTTCTAAGAGACATTATCAAAATGGCGGCAAGAGGTGTGCCTCTGTAAATCTCCCCTGGAATTTACAATTAATTGAACAAATATAACTCAACAAAGGACTCCCTGCACAGCAGACAGGCAAGACGAGGAGGCCCACTACTAAATTCACCTAAGGTGGGTGAATCGTGTGAGCCAGGGTGAACAGGGAAGGGAGATTTGGGAGGACGGAGCCGCGAGGGCGCAGGACGCAGACCTAGCTCAGTGCTCCAAGCTCGCTGCATCCTGGAACTACCGCAGCTGCGGGAGAGGGAAGAACTCGGACTGCTGGGGATCTGCTTATGGCCCACAGGGCTGAGGGGGCAGCATATAACATGGCTGAACCCAACACTCACGGCAGAGACCTCGGAGGAAAGACTGAGGGAAGAAGGCTGAAAACAGTGGTTTAAGCCCTCACTGCCAAGCAGAGAACGGAAGCATTAGACACTGAGACTAGCCGCCTCCTCCCTCCCCTCCCAGAGCTCGCCCCGCCCCCACCTGCCCGGTGCTAGAAACAGAACAGTAGCAGTGTCAGATCAAAAGAACAGAATATTTGCTGTTCTGAGAACTGTGGACCACAGACACAGACAGGCAGCCCAACTAATTCCGCCAAAGTGGAAGAAGCTCTGGAAGCAGGACCGGCTGTGGTGGTGGCCGCTGCCATTGCTCTGGGCCACCTCTCACAACTCACCCAGCCTCTGACCCCACCTATTTGGGCAGATCCCTGCAGGAGTAAACAGAACTGCTGAAACATACGGGCTCTGAATCTGGTGCAGGAAGAGCTTTGGAACTTCAAAAGCTCTCCGCATACCCATACAGACACAGTGCCCTGTGACCCAGGCGAACTAGTTAGTAACAGAGGAGAAGCCCGTCTCCCAGGGAATCCCTCCATTGTGTGAGAAGCTGGAATAGTGCAGAAAAAACATAGCAGTACCGTGTGAGAGAGAAAAAAAGGCTGCAGTCGGAGAGAAAATAAAACGTTCTACCAAAAAGTACTGGAAAACAAAAGAAAGACCTCTTCCTATCAAGCTGTTGCAGAACCCACTCCTGTAGGTGTCTAGGAAGAAAAATAATAAATCAGTAATTGCCATGAATAACCAAGGCAACAAGACTGCTCAGAAAGAAAGTGAAAAGTCTCCAGAAATGGAACTTAAAGGTATGGAAATATGTGACTCAAATGACAGAGAATTCAAGATTGCAGTCCTGAAAAAACTCAATGAGACGCAAGAAAACACAGAAAGGCAGTTTAATGAACTCAGAAACACAATCAAAGAAAAACATGAGCATTTTACGAAAGAGATTGAAATTTATAAAAGAACCAAATAGAATTTCTGGAGATTAAGAACTCAATAGAAAAAATTAAGAATGAGATAGCCAGCTTAGGTAGTAGAGTTGACCAGATGGAGGAAAGAATCAGTGACATTGAAGATAGTAACCAGGAAATTACACGGATGAAAGAAGAAACAGACTTGAAACTTAAAAGAAATGAAAGAACTCTACAAGAACTTTCTGACTCCATGAGAAAGAGCAATATAAGAATAATGGGCAGGTCATAGGGATGGCGGCTGCAGGGTGCACTGTTTGAGTTCTCCTCCGGATCTTATCACAAATGGGACATCTATAACCCATCAAAGGACTCTCTGCTCATCACACAGAACAGCTAAGAGACTCGTTCAAGGATTACTTGAAGGTGGACAAATTGGGCGAGCAGGGGAAGAGGGAAGGGAGCGGAGTAGAGACGCGACCCGTATCTGCGGCAGGCTGTGGGGACTCGGCCAGCATCTGTGGTGGTGGAAACATGGTCCGCATCTGTGGCTGTGGGGATGCAGCCCACAACTTTGGCTGTGGAGACGCGGCCTGCATCTGCAGCTGTGGAAACGCAGCCGGAATCTGCAGCAGTGGAAACACACCCGCATCTGCGGCAGTGGAAATGCGGCCAGAATCCGCAGCTGCAGAGACGCTGGGGATCCCAGGACAGAACAGAGACCACAAAAGCCAGGAAATGGGCTGTTTCCAGGCATCCCACAGCTGATCTCTCCCGCCGAGGGGGCAGCATATCCAGCATTTGAGGCAATAACCTCAGCTGAGACCTCCAGTTGGGCCCTAGGCCAGACAAAGGATACAAACTCCATACCTGGGCCCCTCCCCCCGCTCTTCCAATCCTACCCCTCCCTTCCAGAGACTTAACCTGGTCCCTGAACTAAGGAGTAGTGCCAGATTACAGAGGAGCCATAGTTCTCAGGCTCTGGGAAGACCGGCGTGCAGCTCTGACCAATGGAAGAGGCTGGGAAGAGTGTGATTTTTGCTGGGCTAGGAGAGAAGAGACTACTCTACCCCCAGCCCCCACTTTTTCTGGCCTGCAGGAAGAGTGTGACACAGCTGGGCTGGGAGAGAGAAGACCCCTCAATCCCCAGTCCCCACCCTTTCAGGCCTGCCTAGGGCAGGGCAATTACAACTGCAGAGGCACTCTCAAGGATCAGCAGTAAGCAGCAGACTCAGCTCTGGGCTTTCAGCAGCTCAGAAATCTCCCGCCCGCCACACACACACACACACACACACAGAAGAAGTGCCCTAAGACTCAGGCTGGTGGTGCTACTCTCAGTGTGCATATTTGCAGGCAAGGGCAGAAACTGCACTGACTTTGTAGAAACTACCATCCAGACCCCTCAGCCCCACGCATCTAAATCTGTAGTTCCAACATTACTCTGGGCCCAGGTGACCTACTCTGCCTGCAGAATATGCAGAGGACTCTTTGATATAGCAGAGGACAACCTGGAGATTACTTGGTGGGCTTAAGCCAAGACTGGTGCTGCTTTTATTGTTTTGTTTTGTTTTTATATCTTTGATATCTTTGCCTGTGTTGAGTGGGGGTTGTTGGTTGTTTTTGCATGTGAATGTATTTGATTTTTTCTTTGTTGTTGTTGTTGTTGTTGTGCTTGGTGATTTGCTTTGTTCTGAAATTGCCCTAGGAGGGCCCAGCTTACGAGGCACAAGATTCAACATACCCACAGGCCAACTCCAGACCAAACCAGAGTACTACCAGGTATGACCTACAAGTGACACAACCAGAGGGAATTCTCTACAGACACAAGAGCCCATAGAGGCCAAGCCTCATTTAAGTGGTAAACCCTCACACAGCAGAACATCCTGCTGTGGGCAGAGCCAAGTTTCACAACTAGTCAGCCTAGGAGTTAACCCCACCTACTCACAAGCAAAAAAGCAATTAAAGATCTTCTTTAACAGGACATATACACAACACAAGAGTCACCTTTGGAGCACACGCAGAGGAGAAGAATGAAGTAGTGCAAGTCAAATATAAAGGACACATACTACATAAGATAACCCAGCAAGAACTAAGAACTCTAGGGGATCTACCTAATACACTGAAGCAAACACAGAGAGTCAGCCAGAATGTGGAAACAAAGAAACATGTCCCAAATAAAAGAACAGAAGAAACCTCCAGAAATGGAACCAAATGAAACAGAGGTAACCAACCTATCAGAGACAGAGTTCAGAACACTGACGATAAGAATGTTTAAGAAGCTTAGAGACGACATGAAGAAGGATGTAGAAATCATAATGAACAACCAGCAAGAACTAAAGAACACAATTACCGAAATAAAGAACTCATTTGAAGGAATTAACAGCAGGTTAGATGAAGCAGAGGATAGAATCAGCGACTTAGAAGACAAGTTAGCAGAGATCACCCAAACAGAACAGCAGAAAGAAAAAAGAATAAAAAACAATGAAGATGGTTTAAGAGACCTCTGGGACAACATCAAGAGCAACAACATGCGCATCATAGGAATACCAGAATGTGAAGAGAGGAAGCAAGGGATTGAGAACATATTTGAAGTAATAATGTCAGAAAACTTCCTAACCTGATGAAGGAAACCAACATACAAGCCCAGGAATTGCAGAGAGTTCCAACCAGGATAAACCCAAACAGGTCCACACCAAGACACATTATAGTTAAAATGGCAAAGGTTAAAGATAAAGAGAGAATCCTAAAAACAGCAAGAGAAAGACAGAGGTTTACATACAAGGGAACTCCCATAAGACTATCAAATAACTTTTCTACAGAAACATTGAAGGCCAGGAGGAAGTGGCAAGAGATACTCAAAGTGATGGAAAACAAAGGCCTACAACCTAGGTTGCTTTACCCAGCAAGGCTATCATTTAAAGTTGATGGAGAGATAAAGAGCTTCCCAGTAAAGCATAAGCTAAAGGAATTTATTACCACCAAGCCAGCATTGCAAGAAATACTAAAAGGACTTCTACAAATAGAAGAAAGATGAAAATAATCTAACTACAAATTTAAAAATAGCAATAACTATGTACCTATCAATAATCACTTTAAATGTAAATTGATTAAATACTCCAATCAAGAGACATAGGTGGCTGAGTGGAAAAGAAAGCAGGACCCTTGTATATGCTGTATACAAGAGACTCACCTCGGATCAAAAGACACACACAGGCTGAAAGTGAAGGGTTGGAGTAAGATATTCCATGCAAATGGAAATGAGAAAAAAGCTGGAGTTGCAATACTTATATCTGACAAAATAGACTTTAAAATGAAGAACATATTAAAAGACAAAGGTGGGCACTATATAATAATAAAGGGATTGATCCGACAAGAGGACATAATCCTAGTATACATCGATGCACCCAACATAGGAGCACCTAAATATATAAAACAGATATTGACTAACATAAATACAGCAATCAACAGTAACACTATCATAGTAGGGGACTTCAACACACCTCTGACAACAAGGGACAGGTCTTCCAGACAGAAAATCAATATGGAAACAACAGCCTTAAATGATACATTGGACTACTTGGACTTAATGGATATTTTCAGAGCTTTTCACCCCAAAGCTGCAGAATACACGTTCTTCTCAAGCGCACTTGGATCATTTTCCAAGATAGACCACATGTTAGGCCACAAAACAAGTCTTGATAAATTTAAGAAAATTGAAATCATACCAATTGTCTTCTCTGACCACAGTGCTATGAAATTAGAAATGAACTACAGGAAAAAAACTGGAAGACACACCAATTCATGGAGGCTGAATAACATGTTACTAAATAATTAATGGGTCAACCATGAGATCAAAGAAGAAATCAAAAGATATCTTGAGACAAACAAAAATGAAAACACAACGACCCAAAATCTATGGGATGCAGTGAAAGCAGTCCTAAGAAGGAAATTCATAGTTTTGCAGGCCTACGTAAAGAAACAATCAACAGTTTATCTTCACACTTAAGGGATCTGGGAAAAGAACAGCAAAATAAGCCCAAAGGGAGTACAAGATAGGAGATAATAAAGATCAGAGTGGAAATAAATGCAATAGAAACCAGAAAAACAATACAAAAGATTAACAAATCCAAGAGTTGGTTTTTAGAGAAGATAAACAAAATTGACAAACCTTTAGCCAGACTCATCACAAAACAGAAATGACCCAAATTAATAAAATCAGAAATGAAAGAGAAGTGACAACAGACACCGAAGAAATACAAAAATTCTAAGAAATTACTATGAGCAACTATATGCCCACAAATTTGACAATCTGGAAGAAATGGACAATTTTCTACAAGCATACAACGCTCCAAGGCTAACTCAAGAAGAAACAGAAAACCTGAATAGACTGATTACCACCAGGGAAATTGAATCAGTAATCAACAATCTCCCAACAAACAAAAGCCCTGGACCAGATGGCTTTACAGGTGAATTTTAAAAAACATTCAAAAAAGAATTATCACCTATTCTCCTCAAGCTCTTCCAAAAAGTCCAGAAGAAGGGAAGACTCCCAAACACTTTTTACGAAGCCACTATCACCCTGATACCAAAGTCAGACAAAGACACCACAAAAAAAAAAAGAAAACTACAGGCCGATATCGCTAATGAACATAGATGCAAAAATCCTCAACAAAATATTAGCGAACAGACTTCAGCAATACATTAAAAAGATCATACACCATGATCAAGTGGGATTCATCCCTGGTATGCAAGGGTGGTTCAACATCCGCAAATCAATTAATGTGATACACCACATTAACAAAATGAAAAATAAAAATCACATGATCATATCAATAGATGCAGAAAAAGCATTTGATAAAATCCAGCAGCCATTTATGATAAAAACCCTTAAGAAAGTGAGAATAGAGGGATCATATCTCAACATACTAAAGGCTACATGTGATAAACCCACAGCTAACTAACGTCATACTCAATGGGGAAAAGCTAAAATCATTCCCCTTCAGATCAGAAACAAGGCAAGGTTGCCCACTTTCTCCACTTTTATTCAACATAGTGCTGGAAGTTCTAGTCACAGCAATCAGACAAGAAAAAGAATAAAAGGCATCCATATCAGTAAGGAAGAAGTAAAATTGTCATTATATGCAGATGACATGATACTATATATAGAGAACCCTAAAGACCACCAAGAAACTATTAGAGCTGATAGATGAATTTAATAAAGTAGCAGGATACAAAATTAATATTCAGAAATCAGTTGCATTTGTATATACCAATAATAAAACATCAGAAGGAAAAATTTTAAAAAGTAATTCCATTTACAATTGCTCCAAAGACTATAAAATACCTGGGAATAAATTTAACCAAAGAAGTAAAAAGATCTGTACTCAAAAAATTAAAAGACTCTGAAGAAACAAATGAAAGAAGATACAAATAGATGGAAAAACATACCATGTTCATGGATAGGAAGAATTAATATAGTTAAAATGTCCATACAGCCTAAGGAATATACACATTCAACACAATTCCTATCAAACTACCAAGGACGATTTTCACAGAAATAGAACATATAATCCTAAAATTTATATGGGACCATAAAAGACCCCGGATATCCTCAGCAATCTTGAGAAATAAGAACAAAGGGGGAGGTATAACGATACCTGACAACAAATTATACTACAAGGCTACAGTAATCAAAACAGCATGGGACTGGCATAAAAACAGACACAAGATCAATGGAACAGAATAGAGAGCCCAGAAATAAATCCATGCCTATATGGCCATTTAAACTACAACAATGGAAGCAAGAATGTATGGTGGGGTAAAGACAGTCTAGTCAATAAATGGTGCTGGGAAACCTGGGCAAACACAAGCAAAAAAATTAAGCTGGACCACCTCCTTACACCATATACAAGAATAAATTCAAAATGGCTTAAAGACTTAAATGTAAGATCTGAAACCATAAAATTCCTAGAAGAAAACATAGGAAGAAACATCACAGACATTACCCGGAGTAAGATTTTTATTCATATATCCCCTCACGCAAGGGAAGTAAGAGAAAAAATAAACATGTGGGATTACATCAAACTAAAAAGTTTTTTCACAGGAAAGGAAGCCATCAATAAAACAAAAAGGGATCCTACTGAATGGGAAAAGATATTTGCCAATGATATATCTGATAAGGGGTTAATATACCAAATTTATAAAAAACTCACTCAACTCAACACCAAAAAAACATGCAATCCAATTAAAAAATGGGCAGAGGACATGAAGAGACATTTTTTTAAAACGGACATACAGATGGCAAACAGACATATAAAGAAATGCTCAACTCACTAACCATCAGAGAAATGCAAATAAAAACTGCAATGAGACACCACCTCACACCAGTCAAAATGGTTATCATCAATAAATTAACAAACAACAAGTACTACCGCGGATGTGGAGAAAAGGGAACACTTGTGCACTGTTGGTGGGATTGCAGATTGGTGCAGCCACTATGGAAAATAGTATGGAGGTATCTAAAAATCTAAAAATGGAACTACCTTATGATCCAGCAATTCCACTGCTAGGTATCTATCCAGAGAAATCAAAACACTAATTCAAAAATCTTTATGCACTCCTATGTCTATTGCAGCATTATACACATTAGCCAAGACATGGAAACTACCAAAATGCCCATCGGTAGGTGACTGGATTAAGAAACTGTGGTACATTTAAACAATGGAGTATTACGCAGCCATAAAGAAGAAAGAAGTCTTACCATTTGCAACAACATGGATGGACCTAGAGAACATTATGTTAAGTGAAATAAGTCAGACAGAGGAAGACAAATACCATATGATCTCACTTATATGTGGAATCTAAAGAAAAGAATAGGTGAATGAACTAATCAGAAACAGTTTTGGAGACATAGAGGAAAAACTGAGGGTTGCTAGATGGGAGGGGGCTGGGGATAAGGGGGAAGGTGAGGGGATTAGAAAACAGTCAGTAACCACAAGATGGCCACGGGGTTTTGAAAATTAATTTGGGGAATGTAATCAATAATGTTGTAAGGATTTTGTAGGGTATCAGATGGACACTTGTTCCATTTAGGAGACAACCTCAGGGATGATGTAGATGGCTGATCACTGCACTGTACACCTGAAGCTGAAGCTGAACAATATGAATGCCCAGTATTATATATATATATATATATATATATATATATATATATATATATATATATATATATATATATATATGTACATACTTACAACAAGTGGAGTACAGCATTAGGAATAGAGACAGTGGAAATGTAATGGTTCTGTGCGATGTCAGAGGGATAGTGGATGGGGGGAGAGGGGTTCACACAGTGTGAGGGATATAAATGATAAACGTCTAAGTATTACTTTGTCTTGTGCACCTGAATTAATAAAAAAATAAGGGAAAAAAACATAATGGGCACACCAGAAGGAGAAGAAAGAGAGAAGGGAACAGAGAATACATTCAAAAAAATTGTCAACGAGAACTTCCCAAACTTGTGGACAGAACTGGACCCTCGAATCCAAGAAGCAAATAGAACACCTAATTACCTCAACCCCAACAGGCCTTCTCCAAGGCACATTTTATTGAAGCTGTCTAAAATCAATAACAAAGAAACATACCTCAAGGAAGCCAGGGAAAAGAAGACGGTAACCTGCAAAGGAAAGCCCATTAGATTATCATCAGATTTTTCAGCAGAAACTCTACAAGCCAGGAAGGAGTGGAACCAAATATTCAATCTATTGAATGAGAGAAATTATGAGCCAAGAATAATATATCCAGCAAAGATATCCTTTAGATATGAAGGAGGAATAAAGACCTTTCCAGACATAAAGAAGCTGAGGGAATTTTCTAATACACGACCTGCACTACAAGAAATACTAAAGGAGGCTATTCAACCACCATCAACAGGGACAATTTGTGGCAACCACAACTCAAAAAGGGGGAGAGTAAAGGCCTGAACCGGAATATGGGAATGGAGAAAGTAAGCGTGCTGAAGAAAATGGAATACTCTAAATATCAAACTTTCTTTTACATAAACTTAAGGGTAACCTGTGGGGAGCCATGGTTACAGCTAATTGCAAGCCTTAATGGCTCAGTTAATGCATAACCGGTTTGTGCTCCTGAGGCATTGTCTTTGCCTGCACCTGGAGGGTGCTTACGAACTGCTAAGGTATGAAGTGGGAACAACCAGTTTCAAGACATAGTGATGCTAATCAGGATAATTGATGGATTCTGTCATGGGACAATCGTTTTGGGGAGTTTCAATGATTAAGTAAGTTTCTGGGAAAAAGTTAAAAATCATCTGTTAATGATGTAGTGCATTTTTGTGATTGTGAGCTTACACGTACTCAAAAGGTATAAATTCAGCAGAGAAAATAAACCTGGTGCTTCAGGACCACTGAAGACCGGCCGCATTAGCATATGTGTGAGTGCCTTTTTTCATTCCCACTCCCCTTTTCAGGAACTGTTCGACTCGTGGCGGCTGGCTCGCCACAAGTGGCGCCCGAACAGGGACCTGAATATAGGGGTAATAGTGAGGAACACCATGTGGAAAGGGCCCGGCTCATTGGAGCTTATCAGTGGATGCGTGGTGAGTACGGCACTGTCCCCTCGGTCGAATGAGTGTGTGAGTGAGTGATAGCTCCACGACTTTGTGTTACGGAGCTTGATTGGGCCCCAATCTGCGGTTCCGGTTCTGTCATACGGCATAACGGCGACTGGGCTTTTCAGCCCACCTGTCCGGGGATTTATACCGGAGCGCCTCTAGCTAAGACAGATTTAGTCCCGCGACGGTCACGGCCAGACGGGCACCTGGGTGATTTCTGTGTGAAAGAAGGACCGAGTCAGGGAAAAGGGATGGGTCTCGCAACCAGCAAGGACCTGTATATTAGAGGACTTAGGAAGTTGCTTGCCGCTCGCGGTAGTCGTATAAGCCGAGAGCAGTTAGATAAATTCATAGACTTTATAAAAGAAGTCTGTCCGTGGTTTCCTGAGGAAGGAACAGTCAGCTTGGAAATTTGGCAGAAAGTGGGAGAACAATTAAAGGATTTTTACACTGTCCACGGGCTTCAGCAGGTTCTGATTGAAACATTTGGACTGTGGACTTTGATCCGGGACTGTATGAACCTTAAACATGAGGAATGTAAATTAGAGAAAGTGAAACAAGCCGGCAATGAGGAGGGAGGGGGCACAAAGTTTTTAGAAGGAGTTCTTAAAGTTAACAAAGAGCCGGTTGCTCAAGAGTTTCCAGACGACATATGGGAAGATTTGAGCCCTAAAGATCAGGAAGAATTAGAGGATGAGGCTGCCAAGTATGATAGGGAGAAATATTCCCCTGTTGTGGCTATGGCCCAAGAAGAGGGACCGACATCTGATGCTCTTCTTACACTGTCAGAACAGATTAAAAAGATTCAGGGACAATTAATAGAACTAAAGGTTTCAAAAAATGAGGGAAACGGTCCTCGAGGCTCACAAGTCTCTTGTAGAGATCCCTGGAATCCGGGGGGAAGGGATCCTCCCTTTGATCCTTCAGCACCGCCCCCCAATGAGACTGGAATGTGGGACCCTCCATTACGGCCTCCTGTCTGGGATATGCCCACACAGCCTCCACCGGGTTATGTTAAACGGGGATCTGATTCCTTTGATGTAAAATCGCCACTTCAAATAGCTTGTGAAGAGACTCACAAGTGAGGGGAATCTACAGAGCAGTTTGGCGTATATCCTATTATTGAAAGATATGATCAGGCAGGACGTAGGGTTAGGGATTGGACACCTTTCCAGTGGAAGCAGATAAAAGAATTGAAAGAGGCTTGTGTGCAGTATGGACCTATTGCCCCTTTCACCCTGGCAATTTTGGATGTTCTGGCTATTGAAGCCATCCCTCCAGAGGATTGGAAGCTTCTTGCTCATGCTTGCCTTTCGGGAGGCGATTATCTCTTATGGAGATCTGAGTTTTATGAAAACTGCAAAAAGAAAGCTTATCAGAATAATTTAAGGCGAGTTCCCATCACTTTTGAGATGTTGGCCGGTGAAGGCATTTATACTGAACTAAGAAACCAAATGGGCTTTGCGGCAGGAGCTTATGCTCAGACTTCTGCCGCTGCAAAGGAAGCCTGGCGTATGCTACCAGACACTTCCCGCAAAGAGGAGCATGTATCTCAGATAAGACAGAGACCTGACGAGCCCTTCCAAGATTTTGTGTCCCACCTTACCACTGCGGCTGGACGGATTTTTGGGACGTCAATAGCTACCCAGTCCTTTATAATGCAGCTTGCCTATGAAAATGCCAATTCGGCATGTCAAGCCGTTATTAGGCCAATTAGGAAGAAAGGAAACTTATCTGATTACATTCGCCTGTGCACTGATGTGGGCTCCTCTTTTACCCAGGGAATAGTGATAGCAGCTGCTCTTCAGGGAAAGCCTATGAGGGAAGTGCTAAATCAACAGGCAAGACTTAATACAGGGAATCGTACTGGAGCATGTTTTACTTGCGGGAAAAGGGGACATTGAGCAGCCCAATGCCCAGACAAGGGAGAAACTGAGAATGCATCTGCTCCTGCTAGAAAACCTCCAGATGTCTGCCCTAAATGCAGAAGAGGGAAACATTGGGCTAATGAGTGTAAATCTAGGACAGATAAAGATGGAAAACCGATTCAGGGAAACTGGGTGAGGGGCCAGCCCCAGGCCCCGAATCAGCAATGTTATGGGGCTCTGCAGGTTCCCGAGCAGAAAGGGAACGAACCTCAGAAAGGAAATACATCACAGATTTATTCCGGGCCACCTCAGGCAGCGCAGGATTGGACTTGTGTTCCACCGCCGACATCGTATTAACTCCTGAAATGGGAATGCAAGCCCTACCCACAGGGGTTTTTGGGCCGCTGCCACCAAAAACCGTTGGGCTTCTATTAGGGAGAAGTAGTACAACCATGAAGGGAATTCAAGTTTCCCCGGGAGTAATTGATGAGGATTTTACCGGAGAAATTAAGATTATGGTTCATTCACCCCTGACTATTTCCAATATTCCCTCTGGAGCTCGGATTGCCCAATTAATAATTTTGCCTAGGATGAAAATAGGGAAAAGTAGACAAGACCAAGAACGAGGAGATCGAGGCTTTGGTTCCTCGGATGTATATTGGGTTCAAGAAATAAAGAAAGATCGACCTGTTTTACAGCTTAAGATTGCTGGGAAAGATTTTCAAGGGCTTTTAGATACTGGAGCCGATGTGTCTTGCATATCTGCGCAACATTGGCCATCTAATTGGCCGGTGCAAAGTACGAGTACAAGCCTGCAAGGTATCGGTCAGTCTCACGCCCCGCAGCAAAGTAGTAATTTGTTATCATGGCAGGATGATGATGGTCATCAAGGAACATTTCAGCCTTATATTATTCCCGGTTTGCCGGTGAATTTGTGGGGACGTGATATTATGAGCAATATGGGAGTTTATCTTTACAGCCCGAGTGTTCAAGTAACTCAGCAGATGTTTGATCAGGGGCTTCTTCCCAGGAAAGGCTTAGGGAGCGCAGGACAAGGACGTCAGGAACCTATATCGCCCAACCCCAATTTACAGAGGACAGGTTTGGGGTATTTTCCCCAGGGGTCATAGATTTACCTGTACTCCACCAGAAAACAGCAGAGGCAATAACTTGGAAATCTGATACGCCTGTGTGGATAGATCAATGGCCCCTTACTAAAGAAAAAATCTTGGCCGCTCAAGCGCTAGTACAGGAGCAGCTTGAACAAGGCAACATAACTGAATCAACCTCTCCTTGGAATTCACCCATTTTTGTAGTTAAGAAAAAATCAGGGAAATGGAGGTTGTTGCAGGATTTAAGAAAAGTGAATGAAACAATGGAAGTTATGGGGGCTTTGCAACCAGGATTACCTCATCCCTCTGCCATACCAAAAGATACTTATAAAATAGTCTTGGATTTGAAGGATTGTTTTTATACTATTCCCCTTCATCCGCAAGATTGCAAAAGGTTTGCTTTTAGTGTCCCTAGTCCAAATTTTCAAGAGCCAATGAGGAGATATCAGTGGCGGGTTCTTCCCCAGGGCATGGCAAACAGCCCCACCTTGTGCCAAAAGTTTGTTAGTGAAGCAATTGATAACACCAGAAAACAATTTCCTTCTGTGTATATCATTCATTATATGGATGACATCTTGTTGGCTTGTAAGAAAGAAGGAATGTTGTTAGCCTGCTTTGTAGATATGAAGAAGAACCTTCTGGCTTCAGGTCTTATTATTGCACCTGAGAAAGTACAGAGAAGTGAGCCTTATTCTTATTTGGGTTTTCAGTTATTTGCTCAACATTTTTCCCCTCAAAAGATAGAACTCAGAAAAGATCATCTTAAGTCTCTTAATGATTTTCAAAAGCTGTTGGGAGATATTAATTGGCTGCGTCCTTCTTTGGGACTAACTACTGGAGATCTTAAACCGTTGTTTGAAATTTTAAAAGGGGATTCTGATCCAACCTCTCCCAGGTCTCTTACTGAGCCTGCACGAGAAGCGCTCCTTAAAGTGGAGAAAGCTATCCAGGAACAACATGTTTCCTTCCTTGATTATGATAAATCTTTGGATGTGTATGTATTAAGTACTAAGCATACACCCACCACAGTTTTGTGGCAAGAAGGGCCACTTAGATGGATACATCTTCCTGTGACTGCTCAGAAAAATCTTACTCCTTATTATGAATTTGTGGCTAGTTTAATTCAAGAAAGTCGCTTAGAAGCTAGAAAATATTATGGAAAAGAGCCAGATTCTATTATTGTTCCTTTTACAAAAATCCAAATTCAAGGTTTGATGCAGTTTACTGATAGCTTTCCTGTTACATTGGCTGGTTTTACAGGAACATTGGACAATCATTATCCTAAGCATAAATTGCTTGAATTTTTTCAGCATCTTGCTCCTATTTTTCCTTCGGTTGTGTCACATGCTCCTCTTCCTGCTGTACTTAATATTTTTACTGATGGATCTAGTAATGGTGTAGCTGTCTATGCACTCAATGATAAGGTCATCAAAAGAGTGCAGACACCTCCAGCCTCAGCTCAAATAGTTGAGCTTCGAGCAGTTCATATGGTATTGCTTGACTTTGCTTCCCAGTCATTTAATTTATTTTCTGACAGCCATTATGTAGTTCGTGCTATCCAAAATTTAGAAACAGTACCCTTTATTAGTACCAGTAATCCTGTTATTCAGGATCTATTTCTTCAGATACAACAGGCCATTCAGCTGCGCTGTAAAAAATTTTACATTGATCATATTAGAGCTCATTCTAATCTTCCTGGCCCTTTGGCCTCAGGAAATCAAATTGCAGACTCTGCTACTCAGCTTGTTGCCTTAACTCGAGTAGAGAAAGCACAAAAGGCTCATAGCCTCCACCATCAAAATAGTCAGAGCCTAAGATTGCAGTATAAAATAACCAGAGAAGCAGCACGTCAAATAGTTAAACAGTGTCCAGATTGTTCACATCTTCTGCCTGTGCCTCATTATGGAGTCAACCCCCGAGGCTTACGTCCTAATGATCTATGGCAAATGGATGTAACTCATATCCCTGAGTTTGGAAAGTTAAAATATGTTCATGTCTCCATCGATACGTTCTCCGGATTCGTTGCAGCTTCCGTTCAGATGGGAGAAGCCACATCACATGTAATTAGACATTGCCTTGCTGCATTTGCCATGATTGGAACTCCTAAAAAACTTAAAACAGACAATGGCTCATGTTATACCAGCAAAAAATTTGCTCTATTTTGCCAGCAATTTTCGATCGATCATGTTACTGGCATTCCTTACAATCCCCAAGGACAAGGGATTGTGGAACGTACTCATGGAACAATAAAACTCACTTTACAAAAAATAAAAAAGGGGGAGTTATACCCCCTGACACCTCATAATTATTTGTCTCATTCTCTCTTTATTCAAAATTTTTTGACTTTGGATGCCCATGGTAAGAGTGCTGCAGAGCTCTTTTGGCATCCTTCTGCAGCCCCTCAGGCTTTGGTTAAATGGAAAGACCCACTTATGGGCTCCTGGCATGGCCCAGACCCAGTCCTGGTATGGGGCCGAGGACATGTTTGTGTTTTTCCACAGGATGCAGAAGGCCCTCGGTGGCTGCCAGAAAGATTGGTGCGACATGTGGACCCTCAGCCCATTGATGATGATGATGATGCTTTGCCAAGTGACAGCGGAACCTGATCAGACGTATTGGGCTTACGTACCCAATCCACCTATTCTTCATCCTGCTATTTGGGAAGGTCCGGAAATTCCAGTATATGTCAATGATACTCATGCCTTAGGATTGCCTTCTAATGGACATATGAGACAGCATTTGGAAAAGAATTTCACTTACAATGGCATAGGTCTGGGATTGCCTATTTGTATTGCAAAAAATAGCTCCATGACTGGGTGTTTGCGTAGTTCCCCTGTCACTATGCATATTGATGATTCTTTAATTGGATGGACTGTTCGTCTTAACATGCTAGGCGACTGGTCCGGGGGACGCAAAGTAAAACTGCCCATCCCTCCATCACGTCCATCTTGTGCTAAACAGTTGAAATTAAATGTTGAGACTGTTCCATGGAGAGCTTGCCCTGGCAGTAATCCTCTCCGTTATGACATCCCTGGAACAGGCAGATATATCATTGACTGGTCGAGAAACAACCGGTCCGGACGGACCCGTGAATTGATTTCTGGACTATGGACTTCTGATACGCAGTATCAGCAAAATTCATTATGGAGACTTTTGGGAGCAATGGATAAAGTTGAAACCTGGCTCTCCCTGCCTATAAAGATTTTGGAAGATGGAACTGAAAGTTGGGATACTGTTACTAAAACTGTTAATATATCTGCTTGTGTTCCCTCCCCTTATGCTTTATTGATGGGAAATATTAGTGTACATTTTGTGGGAGGTCAATTTAATGTGTCTTGTAATAATTGTATTCTGACTAATTGTGTTTCCTGGGTACCCTCGGGAACCCAAGTTATGATTTTAAAGCAGCCCTCGTTTGTAATGCTTCCTGTTAACATTTCTGGACCCTGGTATGCTGAAAGAAGTTTGCAGATTTTTAAAGAAATTGAGTATGCCTTGAGTAGACAAAAACGGTTTATTGGACTTCTAATTGCAGGAATTATGGCTTTGGTTACAATAATTGCCACTGCAGCTACAGCGGCTGTTGCTCTTTCTCAAACCATTCAGAATGCTCAGTATGTAAATACCCTTTCTAAGAATGTTTCTTTAGCCTTGGGAACCCAAGAGGCTATTGATGAGAAATTGGAACAAAAGGTGAATGCCCTTTATGATACCGTTCAGTATATGGGAGATGTTATTCAGGTTATGAAGGTCAAATCTCATCTAGAGTGTCATCCAGAATATCATTGGATTTGTGTTACCTCCAAAGAATATAATAATAGTCAGTATGATTGGAATCGAGTTCGTCTGCATCTTCAGGGTATTTGGCATAACGCTAATTTATCTCTGGATATGTTTAGACTTCATGATGAGATTCAGAGTTTGAGAGAAGCTGAGCCTTTGAAATTCGATGCTGTTCAGGCTGCCTCTAATTTTGTTACTGTTTTGAAGAATGCTTTTCCTTCTTTGCCTACAATCACCCATTCGATTACATTATTTCTCACTTTGGGTATTTGTATTTGCTTGGCTCTGTGCTTGTTCCCACTCCTTGTTAAGTGTTTTGTTAATGGCATGTTAGACATGCGTACTGATATTCATCATCTAAAGCTCAAGACAAAGCCTTAGCAGTTCCTCCCCTGAGCATTCCGAGGGACGGGTCAGCCAAAGACGGGTAAGTACTTGGGCACCACTTCAGAAGGGCCACGTTTAGGCCCTTAAGTGAAAAATCTTCTGAAGTTGGCTTCCCGGGGCACCTAAGACAGGCGCCGTCTCCTCGCCATTCCGGCTGGATGGGAATTGTTCTTAATAAATAAAAAAGGGGGAGATGTGGGGAGCCATGGTTACAGCTAATTGCAAGCCTTAATGGCTCAGTTAATGCATAACCGGTTTGTGCTCCTGAGGCATTGTCTTTGCCTGCACCTGGAGGGTGCTTACGAACTGCTAAGGTATGAAGTGGGAACAACCAGTTTCAAGACATAGTGATGCTAATCAGGATAATTGATGGATTCTGTCATGGGACAATCGTTTTGGGGAGTTTCAATGATTAAGTAAGTTTCTGGGAAAAAGTTAAAAATCATCTGTTAATGATGTAATGCATTTTTGTGATTGTGAGCTGACACGTACTCAAAAGGTATAAATTCAGCAGAGAAAATAAACCTGGTGCTTCAGGACCACTGAAGACCGGCCGCATTAGCATATGTGTGAGTGCCTTTTTTCATTCCCACTCCCCTTTTCAGGAACTGTTCAACTCGTGGCGGCTGGCTCGCCACAGTAACCATTCAAAATAAATCCAGAATTGAAAAATATACTGAAATAAAAGAAGAAACAGAGGGAAACATCATAGAATACCACCACTCAGAAATAATAGACAACAACAAAAAGGCAAAGAAACAATGGAGACACAGCCTTACCAGAACTAAAGATAGAATGACAAGAAATCCTCACATATCAATAAACACCCTAAATGTAAATGGACTGAACTCACCAATAAAAAGGCACAGAGTAGCAGATTGGATCAAAAAAACTAAACCCAACCATATGTTGTCTCCAAGAGACATATCTCAGCTACAAGGACAAGCATAGACTCAAAGTGAAAGGGTGAAAATCGACACTCCAAGCAAATGGTATCCAGAGAAAATCAGGTGTAGTCAGACTGATATCAGATGAAACAGACTTCAGGGTGAAAAAGGTAACAAGAGACAAAGATGGACATTTCATAATGGTAAAGGGGACTATACAACAAGAAGACATAACAGTCATCAATATTTATGCCCCCAATCAGGGAGCATCGAAATATACCAAGCAACTACTAACAGAACTAAAGGGAGAAATTGGCCAAAACACAAGTATACTAGGGGACTTAAATACATCATTCAGAGCTATGGACAGATCATCCAAACAGAAAATTAATGATGAAATACCAGCCCTAAATGATACATTAGATGAAATGCACATAATTGACATATATATATATATATATATATATATGTATATATATATATATATATATATATATATATATATACATATATATATATATACACACATATACACATATATACACATATATATATACACATATATATATATAGCACTTCATCCTAAACCATCAGACTATACATTTATTTCTATTGTACATGGAACATTGTCAAGGATAGACCATATGTTGGGACATAAAATCAGCCTCAGCAAATTTAAGAACACTGAAATTATACCAAGCATATTCTCTGATCACAAGGCTTTGAAATTGGATATCAACTGCAAAAAGAAAGCAAGAAAAAACAAAAATACATGGAGATTAAACAACATACTTTCAAAGAATGACCGGGTCAAAGAAGAAATTAGAGGAGAGATCAAAAGATACATAGAAACAAATGACAATAAAAATACATCCTACCAAAATGTTTGGGATGCAGCGAAAGCAGTTGTAGAGGGAAATTTATCTCATTACAAGCCTATCTCAAGAAACAAGACATATCCAAAATAAATTAACTCATTTACACCTTAAAAAACTAGAAAAAGAAGAACAAATAAAACCTAAGGTCAGCAGAAGAAAGAAAATAACAAGAAACAGAGCAGAACTAAATTAAGTAGAGAACAAAAAGACAATGGAAAAAATTAATGTGACAAAGAGCTGGTTCTTTGAAAAGATTAACAAAATTGACAAACCCTTGGCTAGACTCACTAAGATAAAAGGAGAGAAGACACTAATTAACAAAATCAGAAATGAAAAAGGTGAAGTTATCACGGATGCCACAGAAATTCCAAGGAACATCCAAGAATACTATGAAGGACTATATGCCACCAAATTCAATAACCTAGAAGTAATGGACAAGTTCTTAGAAGCATATAGCCTTCTTAGGCTGACCATGAAGAACTGGAAAATCTAAACAGACCAATCACCAGTAACAAAATTGAATCAGTCATCCAAAACCTTCCCAATTGCAAAAGTCCGGGACCAGACGGCTTCACTATGAATTCTACAAAACTTCAAAGAGGATCTAATACCAATCCTGCTCAAACTCTTCCACAAAATTGAAGAAGAAACAGTACTCCCTAACTCTTTTTATGAGGCCAACATTACCCTGATACCAAAACCTGGTAAGGACAACACAAAAAGAGAAAACTACAGACCAATATCTCTGATGAATACAGATGCAAAAATCTTAAACAAAATTCTAGCAAATCAAATACAACAATGCATTAAAAAGATTATTCATCACGACCAAGTGGGGTTCATCCCCGGGGCACAAGGATGGTTCACATCCTCAAATCCATCAATGTGATACATCACATACACAAAATAAAGGACAAAAATCATATGATTCTATCAATTGATGCAGAAAAAGCATTTGACAAGATACAACATCCATTTATGATTAAAACACTTAATAAAATAGGTATAGAAGGAAAATACCTTCACATAATAAAGGCCATATATGACAAGCTCTCTGCTAATCTCATAATTAATGGTAAAAAAATGGAGGCCTTTGCTCTACGTTCAGGAACACGACAGGGCTGTCCCCTATCACCTCTGCTTTTCAACATGGTGTTGGAAGTCCTTGCCAGAGCAATCAGGCAAGAGAAAGAAATAAAAGGCATCTAAATTGGGAATGAAGAAGTTAAATTATCACTCTTTGCAGATGACATGATGCTATATATAGAAAACCCTAAAGACTCCACCAAAAAGCTGTTAGAAACAATCAACGCATACAGTAAAGTTGCCGACTACAAAATCAACGCACAAAAGTCCATTGCTTTCCTATATACTAACAATGAAATCTCAGAAAAAGAAAAACAAAAAAACAATTCCTTTTGCAATTGCAGCAAAAAGAATAAAATACCTAGGAATAAACTTAACCAAGGATGTGAAAGACCTATATGCTGAAAACTATAAGACATTTTTGAAAGAAATTGAAGAAGACACAAAGAAATGGAAAGACATTCCGTGCTCATGGATTGGAAGAATCAACATAGTTAAAATGGCCATAGTACCCAAAGCAATATACAGATTCAACGCAATCCCCATCAAAATCCCAATGGCATTTTTTAAAGAAATAGAACAAAAAAGCATCAGATTTGTTTGGAACCACAAAACACCCCAAATAGCCAAAGCAATCTTAAGAAAAAAGAACAATAATGGAGGTGTCACACTTTCTGACTTTAGCTTGTACTACAGGGCTACAATAATTAAAACAGCACAGTATTGGCACAAAAACAGACACATAGACCATTGGAATAGAATTGAGAACCCAGAAATAAAACCACATAAATATCGACAGATGATTTTTGACAAAGAAGCTAAAAACATACAATGGAGCAAAGACAGCCTCTTCAATAAATGGTGCTGGGAGAATTGGATAACCACATGCAAAAGAATGAAACTGGACTGCTATTTGTCACCATCTACCAAAATTAATTCAAAATGGATCAAAGACTTAAGCATAAGACCTGACACAATAAACTGCATAGAAGAAAACATAGGTACTAAACTTATGGACCTTGGGTTCAAAGAGCATTTTATGAACTTGACTCCAAAGGCAATGGAAGTAAAAGCTAAAATAAACGAATGGGACTATATGAAACTTAAAAGCTTCTGCACAGCAAAAGAAACCATTGCCAAAATAAAGAGGCCACCAACTGAATGGGAGAAGATTTTTGCAAACAGTGCCTTCGATAAGGGGCTAGTATCCAGAATATACAAGGAACTCATGCAACTCAACAACAAAAAAACAAACAACCCAATTGAAAAATGGGCAGAGGACTTGAAGAGACATTTCTCCAAAGAGGACATACAAATGGCAAATAGACACATGAAAAAATGCTCAACATCACTAATCATCAGAGAAATGCAAATCAAAACCACAATGAGATATCACCTCACCCCAGTCAGAATGGCTATCATCAACAAGATAAATAGTAACAAGTGTTGGAGAGGCTGTGGAGAAAATGGAACCGTCATACACTGTTGGTGGGAATGCAGACTGGTGCAGCCGTTATGGAAGGCAGTGTGGAGGTTCCTCAAAAAATTACGAATAGAATTACCGTATGACCCAGAAATCCCTCTCCTGGGTATCTACCCAAAAAATCTGAAAACATTTATACATAAAGACACATGTGCTCCAATGTTCATTGCTGCTTTGTTTACGGTAGCCAAGTCATGAAAACAACCAAAATGTCCTAAGATAGATGAATGGATAAAGAAGTTGTGATATATATATACAATGGAATACTATTCAGCAGTAAGAAAAGATGATATAGGAACATTTGTGACAACATGGATGGATCTTGAGAGTGTAATGCTGAGTGAAATAAGTCAGACAGAAAAAGCAGAGAACTATGTGATTTCACTGATATGTGGTATATAAACCAGAAACAACAAAAGAACAAGACAAACAAATGAGAAACAGAAACTCATAGACACAGGCAATACTTTAGTGGTTACCAGAAGGTAAGGGGGGTGGGGGGTGGGAGTTGAGAGTAAGGGGGATCAAATATATGGTGAAGTAAGTAGGACTGACTCTGGGTGGTGAACACATAATGGGATTTATAGATGATGTAATACAGAATTGTACACCTGAAAGCTATGTAATTTTACTAATAATTGTCACCCCAAAAAATTTAAAAAAATTATTTTAGTAATAAAAAACTATTCTACTACAAATTTTTTGTCTGTATTAATTGGGAGCCAGTGTCTACTCCAGATATAGTCTATAGCTTCTGTCCAGAGGGCCTCTCAAAGACATAAAAGATTTACAGCTCATAGGGTTATGCACATAAGTAAAATTTTTAAAAACTAATGAATAATACAGTTTTTGTTCATTTCCAGAAATACCAAGAGAAATTACGAATTCTAAGTAGCCTCCGGGGGAGTCAGAGCCTTGACTCCAACTCTGTTTAATCTATTTCTTGTATGACTATATTATAGAAGTCCCAAACCTGAATCCCATGGCCTGGTGGCCAGCAGATGGTTAAATTAAGTAAATTTGGCATTAAAATTGGTAATATCAAAACTCAGATATGACATGAGAGTTATTAATCAATGACAGTTCGAAATTTTTACTGAGTTTGAGAAATATATATATTTTAAACATCTGTTAGGAATACATTCTTTTAAAGAACCAATCTTTATTTAGATATATTTTTTAAATTCCCAGACAATGATTATCAAAATATTGCTGTGGATCCCAGAATTTTCTCCCCTAAACTCTCCTTCAACCAAAATCTTTCATGAATATTTCTACAGCCGACATTGTTTCACAATGTACCTAGACTGGTAGAAATTCTGGTTTTCTATTTTTCTCCTGATAGGAATGAGTGAGGATAAGCACATAGATAATTTAATAGAAGGTGCCTGCCAGAGTCTCTAAAGTCAGTCCTAAATATGAGGAGGAATACATTTCCTGCAATATTTCTTTCCATTTCCTTTTGTTTCTCCTTCGCCTGAAGCTTATTTTTAGGACTTAGGGACTAAGCCTAGAGATAGACAACTTAGACACAATTCTGCAGAAATTACCAAGCATAGCAATGGATCCAGAACACTCAATCCTCTAAGGACCTCCAACTTCTGCACACCTGGGAAACCAGTTCACTAATTCATGTCATATCTATTTGCAGGGCATCAATGACTATTAGAAGAAAAGCTAGGTTTGAAGTAACAGGAGATATGGCACAATCTCTTTGAACTCATCTATGTGGGTCAGTTGAAGAAAAGAATGACATGCTCTTCCTTGAGTGTACTGCTTATCTGAATACACTTGAGAAAACCCAGTAGCAACACAACATGTCCATTCAATGAATGGAAGACTGCAATCATGATCATTTCACATCTGAAAATATGTAGGGGGTCTCATTCAGGTTTGGCTGTCTTATTTAAGAGCATCAACTATTTCAGAATTTAGTTTCTCAATTCTCTCATTAGAATTGAGAACAGGCCAGGTTATTTTATGCAGATGAAAATAAGGCAAAAATGTATGCTCTTCACTGCCAAGTCTTTGCAGCATTTTCATAAACAAAAGAAGAGCTCAATTTTAATCCATGCAGCAACAATGACGTGTGTGTGTGTGTGTGTGTGTGAGTGTGTGTGTGTGTGTGTACATACATATACAGCTGACCCTTCAACAACATGGGGGTTAGGGTTAGTGACCCCTTATACAGGTGAAAATCCTTGTGTAACATTTGACTCCCCCAAAACTTAACTACTAATAGACTACTGCTGACTAATAGACTACTGATGACATAAGTAGTCGATATTCAATTAACATATTTTGTATGTTATATGTTTTATATACTGTATTCTTATAATAAAGCTAGAGAAAAAAATGTTATTAAGAAAATTACAAGGAAGAGAAAATATATTTACAGTTCTGTATGTCTTTGTTGGAAAAATGCACATATAAGTAGACTCACACAGTTCAAACCTGTGTTGTTCAAGGGTCAGCTGTACACACACACATATATACACACGCACGTGCATGCGTGCGCGAGGTCTGACAATTAAGTTTGTGAACTTATCCTAGAAAAAGTGCTACATACCTCATTGTTAAATATCACTATGGTCACCTTTGAACTACTCCCCTTGGGAAGCTATGCATGGACACCAACGCCTAGTTCACCCTTCAAAGCAATTTTAGAACTCCTTTTCTGGAATGGCCATCCAAGCTGTCGTAGTATTACCCTTGATGTCCTGAATATCATAAAAATGTCTTCCTTTTAATATATCCTTTATCTTCAGGTAAAGAAAGAAGTCACTGGGGGTCAGATCAGGTGAGTAGGGAGGATGTTCCAATACAGTTATTTATTTACTGGCTAAAAACTCCTCATAGACAGTGCCGTGTGAGCTGGTGCATTGTCGTGATGCAAGAGCCATGAATTGTCGGTGAAAAGTTCAGATCGTCTAACTTTTTCATGCAGCCTTTTCAGCACTTGCAAATAGTAAACTTGGTTAGCTGTTTGTCCAGTTGGTACATATTCATAATGGATGTCAAAAAAGGTTAGCAACATCGTTGCAACAAGCTCACAAACTTAATTGTCAGACCTCGCATGATGTGTGTGTGTGTGTGTGTGTGTGTGTGTGTGTGTGTGTGTGTGTGTGTGTACGACTGCTATAGCAATGACTTAAAGGTAAGCAACTATTCTACTTTATAATCTACTTCTTAATAGACTTAGAAGAGTTTCCTAATATACAACCCTGCTAATGAAGCTCTTTGGGTGCTATTCTGAAAAATAATGGGTTTAACACTTTGAACAAGAATTAAAAAAGAAAAGTTTGTCATGTGACCAACAGATTTGATTAAAACCAAATAAGTCATAATGCCAGTAATACCCAAAACGTATTCCTGATGAACATTCCATACCGAGAGGTATGGTGGTCACAATTTGAAGAGCAAGAAAAAAATACAGATACTGAAATTTTCAGAGAATTGAGAATTATACTAGTTGAAAATAAAGTAAACTAAGTTAAATATAAAAATAAATTCCAGATTCACAGCAGACAAGTATTGAATCCATTCTTCTTATTGTCCCACTTCTCTATATCTATTTGGAATAAGCAGATGTTTCTGAAAACTCAAATTTAGAATATCACCCTGAAGGTTGTTGGAGAAGAGAAGAGATAAAGGACAGAGTGAAGGAGAATGACTGGACTGGAAGGCAATAACTGCTTTTAGTGTTTAAAGAATAGCACTTGTGTAGCAACAAGGATGTTATGTTGTAGGAATTCTGGTTCTCTGGAAGACTCTGTGGGCAAGGCATAGGCATAGCTGAAATAAAACACACTGAATTGATCAGGGAGCTAAAAGTTTAGGCTTTTCCACTGATGTACGGTGTGATTTTGGACAAGTTACCTTTTCAGTTTTCAGGAACATATTTGTCTAAAAAGTAAGATGTCAGGCTCTATCCCCTCTCCCACATTTTCTGAGAGAAAAGCTGTCTTCTGTCTTTCTACACTGTCTATTCACTGACCAACTTCTTCATTCCTCTTCCTCCACATTTCCTCTTCTCCACTTTTGAGCTCACTCTGCTTTACATTAATACAAAAGTCAACTTAACTAGGCTGAAATAGGTTATTCTTTGTTTCAGGTTTGCTTCCTCATCAGTGTAAAAAGGATATGAAGAAAGCACAATTTAAATACAAGCAGACAAGACCACTGAAACATCTTGCAAATCTAGGGCATTCTCCACCAACTTGGAAATATTCCTGATATATTTTAGTTCTCCCAATGAGCCTCAAACAGCATTCTTGGCTAGAATTGTCAAAACTTAATTTGTCAGTAATCACCAGCTTCAGAAATGCATATTTTCTTAGGATTACAGGGTTAGAATGTACCTCAAGAGATCAATCACCTAGTTCAATCATTTATATTATCTAAATGTTTTTTTCACTAGAAAAAGAAACATTTTGTTTAGATTGATACTTCATATAGGCATATTTTAAGCCTACTAGGTATAGGTAGTACCTGATTATTTCTACAATATTTCAGGTCTTATGGATATTCTGTCAATAAACACCAGCACCACAAAATAGCCCAATTTAGAATGGCAACATCTTCATCATTTCCCCCTTTCTGTCACCTACTCAAGCATTCTGGCATTCTGGTTTGAAGAGCCACAGCAGTAATACCAGATGCTTCTCTGATCTTCATTTCCTTCCTAGCAGTGGAAAAGAATCAAAACAAGAAAGGCAACACACACACACACACACACACACGTGCACGCGCACACACACACACACACACTTCCAGAGTCATATACCGTGTTTCCCTGAAAATAAGACCTAGCCAGACAATCAGCTCTAATGCATCTTTTGGAGCAAAGATTAATATAGGATCCGGTCTTATTTTACTATAATGTAAGACCCGGTCTCATGTAATATAATATAATATAATATAATATAATATAATATAATATAATATATAATATAATATAATATAATTAATATAATTAATATAATTAATATAATTAATATAATTAATATAATATAATATAATATAATATAATATAATATAATATAATATAATATAATATAATGTAATATCAGGTCTTATTTTACTATAAGACCCAGCCTTATAATATAATACAAGACTGGGTCTTATTTTACTATAAGACCCGGTATATAATATAATATAGTATAATATAATACCGGGTCTTATATTAATTTTTGCTCCAAAATACACACTAGAGCTGATTATCCAGCTAGGTCTTATTTTCAGGGAAACACGGTAGTACTTGCCTCTTGTCTTGAAACCAAGAGCATAACAGCTACCTACTGACTTCATCTTTTTCCTCCCAGTTTTAGGATTTAAAATAATCTACCCTAAACTGCAAATTGGAATGTAGTGATTCAAAGCACCAGTCTGAGTCTTTCAGCAAAAAAAAAAAGAAAGAAAGAAAAATAAGAAAAAAAGGCATTTTATTGTAGTTCCCTTCAAACAGTGCTTTTTCTTAAAGTGTCCTCACGTGTGCTTTTGGCCCTCTCCCACTAATAAAACCTTCTCCACATGTTCCTGTATCTTTGTTATCTGAGACTGTAATGTAGAAGGCACAGAGTTGTATACTTGTCAGAATCCCATCTAAGGTGAGTTTAGAAGAGGACTTAGATTTGTAGGAGAACAGCAATAAAAGCATCACCTTTTTGTTTCCTTGAAAACATAATTTTCTTTTTTTTATTAAAGTTTATTAGAGTGCCAATTGTTAGTAAAGTTACCTAGGTTTCAAGTGTACAATTCTGTAATACATCATCTATATATCATGCTGTTTGTTCACCACCCAGAGTTAGTTCTCCTTCCATCACCATATATTTGACCCCATTTACCCTTATCTACCACCCCCTCTCCCCTTACCCTCTGGTAAACACTAAACTATTGTCTGTGTCTATGAGTTTTTGTTTCTTCATTTGTTTGTCTTGTTCCTTTGTTGCTTTCAGTTTTATATCCCACATATCAGTGAAATCATATTGTTCTCGACTTTTTCTGACTTATTTCACTTAGCATAATAATCTCAAGATACATCCATGTTGTTGCAAATGGCACTATTTTATCTTTTCTTATGACAGAATAGTATTCCATTGTTTATATATACTATACTTTCTTTATCCAATCATCTATCAAAGGACACTTTGGTTGTTTCCATGTCTTGGCCACCATAAGCAAAGCTGCAATGGACATCAGCGCACATATATCTTTACAGTTAAATATTAAAATGTAATTTGCAGATGGTACAAGCATATAATTCATTCCTGATCAATATCCATACCTTTGATTATATTTTCCTTTCCAATGGTCTGCTGGACATTCCATGAATGTCTAGTTAGAATCCTTAATTTACCATATCTAAAAGTATAATGTTTCAAATATTAAAACTCATCTCCAGATTCTTTTCCTGAATTTCTTATCTTGCTACTTGTCTACCAATGTTCCTGATCTACCAACATTCTTACAGATATCTAAACAAAAAGATGAGAGATATCTATGTCACTACCTTTTCCTTTGCTCTTTGACGCTCAGTCAGTTCTCTCTCTAAAATAAAGACCTTCTGAATCTACTTCCCATTTTCAGTTCCTACCATTAACTCAACTCCCATTGAATGTATTCATGTGGACTATTATTATAAACTCCAATCTGGCCTTTTTCCTTCTTGCTTGCTTGGTCCTCCTTAATTCATCTTCTACTGTGCTGCTGTTACCTTCAAGCATTCCCTGTTCTTTTGTATGAAGTATACATAAAGCATAGCAAGCTTCTAGAAATTCAAGATTCTCTACAACATAAATTACAAACATTGACTGAACACTTGGTGTGGTGCCAGCCTAGGGGCTTTCCATATGTTAATTCATTAATTTTCATAATAACCCTCTGAAAAAGTAACTATGGTTATTCTATGCCATAGAGAGATTACGGATGTAGACCTAGAAAGGTTAGGAAACTTGCATAGAGTTACACTGCAGTAAGGAGAGGAATGTGAGCAAAATGTGTCAGGCAACTAGTAGGGAGAAAGTGTCCCAATTGCAGGAAATTGCATATAAAAGGCTCAATGTAGGAGTAGCATGAAAGCTTCAGGACACTGAAAGGAATATAGCTAGAGAGTAGTGAGCTTAAGAAAATAGTGGCAAGAGGTAAGACTAAGGAAGAGGTAAGAAAAGCTAAATTATATAGTGCCCGCGAGGCACATTAAAGAGTTTGGATTGCGTCTAGAACTAGTTTAACTGGTAGCCATTGAATGTTTCTAAGCATGCTTTGGTTCATAGCAGCTTATTCATAATAGACAGAAATTGGAAAAAGCCCAATGTGGGAGAATAGATGAACAAGCAGTATGACAGTCATATTATGGAATAGTATTCCACAATAAAAAGGAACAAACTCACGATACATGCAATGATATAAATGAATCTTAAAAGTATTATGCTGAGTGAAAAAAATGCTGCATAGAAAATTCTAAATGTACATTACGAGGTCAAAAATGGGTAAAATCTCTGGTGAAACAAAATCAGAACAATGGTTGCTTCTGGGGAGATGGGACAGGAAATTCTCGGAAAATAGGGTGGTCAGATCAAATACAGGAATCCCAGTTAAATTTGAATTTCAGATGAAAAACAAAGATTTTTTTTTTTTTAGTATAAGTATGTCCTATGTGATATTTGAAACATTATACTAAAAATGTATTCATTGTTTCACTGAAATTCAAATTTAACTGGGTGTCCTGTACTTTTATTTATGAAATTGGCAACCTTGTGAGGAAGGGACATAAGAGAAATTTCTGGGGTGGTGGTAAAGCTCCATATCTTGAGAAAGGTTTGTGAATGCATTTGTTGAAGTGGTGTAAATGTGTGCATGTAAATTTTACCTCAGAAGAATAAAAAAGAGAAATTGCTGAAATATTACAAGGGAAAAAAACTGATGGCTGCAACTTCAAAAATAAGATGGATTAATGGCTGAACAAAGGGATGGGATGAATAGACACATAATAAATACAGAAAAATGTTAATTGTAAAATCTAGGTGATGGGCATACGGGTATTCACTGTAAAATTCATCCAACTTTTCTGTATGTCTGATAATTTTCATAATAAAATATTAGGGGGAAAATGCCTGCCCTGCTCTCGTGGAATTTACATTACAGGGGAGGCAGAGAGACAATAAATAAAATTAGTATTTTACAGAGTGAAATAGAAGGTGATAAGGGAGACACAGAAGGGAAGGGGTTTAGTGTGCTGGGGGTGGAATTCACAATTTTAAATATCTTGGCCAGGGAGGCACATCTTGCAGGATGTGGGAGAATGAGCAGGAGGCAGATCT
Organism: Rhinolophus sinicus; assembly: GCF_057876585.1. Lineage (NCBI taxonomy): Eukaryota > Metazoa > Chordata > Mammalia > Chiroptera > Rhinolophidae > Rhinolophus > Rhinolophus sinicus. The sequence continues at coordinate 29,439,056 of NC_142507.1, read as the reverse complement.
GAAGGAAGAACAATCAGATAGCGGAAAGAGAAGAAAGAATGAGATTGGCAAGAGGAGGGCTTGATCTGATTCATTATAAAGGAATTCCTCTCTGCATGTTGTGTTAGGAACATATAGAAGCACTTTGAGGCCTGTCCATTCCTAAATTTAGAAAATGTCTTCCTTATTGGAGGTATCAAGAAATATTTGTTTGATAAGCAATTATAAACATAAAATGGAACTGCTTCACTGGAACGTGGATATTTTATTCTTTTAAGTATTATTTTTTCTTTCAAGCCAATAATAGTTATTTGACTGAGACATTTTAAATGGTAAGTTTTAAAATATTTTGAATGTGTTTTGTCTTTTATTTGAAAGATAAAATAATAAATCACATGTAACTGCTGATTTACACCAAAAGGAAATCAAAGGCTTTGGTTATGATTCAATTGACTAGAGGCTTTTGCGAAGTTTACTAGGAGAGTGATGATTATTTATGATTCTCTTGCCCCCTGCATCCAGCTTCCTCATTCTTCAATACACCTGCCTTTTTCCTCTCCAATTTTTTATCAATTTAAGGAAATAAAAGGCAGAAATTTTCCATAAGATGGTCCTTGTGAAGGCCCTGCCCACACAGTCCCTGACCCATGCTATCTGCCTGCAAGCCATGACTCAAGGTTACTAATACTGACAAGGTCCCTCACCTACAGTCTGTAATGATGCTAATTAGCCCCATCTCTCCTCTTAAGACTCAAACACTTGCCCTTGAAGGTGCCAGATCTCTCAACTGCTCTTGGATAGCCTGACTTGACAAGATTATAGATCCTCTGTTTTCCCCATCCCACCTTGTAAAGCAGCTTTTTAAAAAAATTTCTTTCTTTATTTTTTATTAAAGTTTATAGGGGTGACAATGGTTAGTAAAGTTATATAGGTTTCAAGTGTACAATTCTGTAATACATCATCTATATATCACATTGTGTGTTCACCACCCAGATGGTAAACAGAATCAAATATATGGTGATGGAAGGGGAGCAGCTTGCTTTTTAACTTTTATAGTTCACTCACCCACCATCAACTTCCCACCCCATTTACTTATGGTGTTGCCCTATTAGCCATCTTCACTCACTCCAACCCTGTACCTAGAAACAGGGCGCGCATCCTGAACTCACTTCCACCTCAAGTGACTTTTCTGGTCCCTAATGACACCCACTATAGAAGGATGAAAATTATTTAAAAGTCCCCTCATTAATCCAGGTGTGCTGTGGCTAATCTATGAGTCTCAAGGTCCTTTACAAAATGCAGGTCGGGAGCCTTCATGCAATTTCGAGCCCTGTGGCCTGCAGAAGACTCCCAAATTTCCAGCAGCAGGTTTGCAGATTAAGCTACCCAGGGACTTTCTCTATGCTAAGAAATTTTTAGCAAGTGCAAAAAAACTTTCAGCCATTATTTTCTCACTGCTGAAGTTAGAAAATAACCTAGACAAAATGAACACACAAAGAGCTATTATATGAAGAAATGCCAATAAGAGTTCCAAGTGTCATTTTGGAGTTTTTAGTTTTATTAGGTGAAAAAAAATAAATCTACCTTCTCAGTAATCTCAGTAATCTCTCAGTAATGTTAATGTAAAGAAAACAATTTTTTTTAACATAAAGGTCGAAAGAAAGCAAATATTTTGAATTACCTATTGCTTTAACTATAGAAAATAATATCAGTACTTTTAGCAAGATCTGTCAATTCTTTATCCACTGGGTTCAACTAACACCATTCTGAAAGTTGTTAGAAATATTAAGTAATTAAATGAAGAAAATCCATCTTGAATTGTGTAAAGGAAATACACAAATATAAATAATCAGAGATTATACCTGAATTATCCATAGTAAATAGTGACATATAGAAATTCATTAATTAATGACTGGGAACAAATTAATAACTGGAACAAATGGAATTCATTAATAATCCTAAAATAATAGATTTTATTCCATTTGCAACTACTTCTCCAAAACACAGATGAAGAGCTTTTTTTTTTTTCTTTTTTTTTTTTTTTCTATAATCAACTCCTTTAATTCTTTTTTTTTTTTCTTTTTTTTTTTTTATTAAATTTATTGGGGTGACAATTGTTAGTAAAATTACATAGATTTCAGGTGTACAATTCTGTATTACATCATCTATATATCCCATTGTGTGTTCATCACCCAGAGTCAGTTCTCCTTCCATCACCACATATTCGATCCCCCTTACCCTCATCTCCCACCCCCCCACCCCCCGCCCCCATTACCCTCTGGCAACCACTAAACTATTGTCTGTGTCTATGAGTTTCTGTTTCTCATTTGTTTGTCTTGTTCTTTTGTTGTTTTTGGTTTATATACCACATATCAGTGAAATCACATGGTTCTCTGCTTTTTCTGTCTGACTTGTTTTGCTCAGCATTACTCTCTCAAGATCCATCCATGTTGTCACAAATGTTCCTATATCATCTTTTCTTACTGCCGAATAGTATTCCATTGTGTATATATACCACAACTTCTTTATCCATTCATCTATCGAAGGAGATTTTGGTTGTTTCCATGTCTTGGCCACCGTAAACAAAGCGGCAATGAACATTGGAGCACACGTGTCTTTATCTCTAAATGTTTTCAGATTTTTTGGGTAGATACCCAGGAGAGGGATTGCTGGGTCATATGGCAATTCTATTCGTAATTCTTTGAGGAACCTCCACACTGCCTTCCATAACGGCTGCACCAGTCTGCATTCCCACCAACAGTGTATGAGGGTTCCTTTTTCTCCACAGCCTCTCCAACATTTGTTATTATTTGTCTTGTTGATGATAGCCATTCTGACTGGGGTGAGGTGATATCTCATTGTGGTTTTGATTTGCATTTCTCTGATGATTAGTGATGTTGAGCATTTTTTCATATGTCTATTTGCCATTTGTATGTCCTCTTTGGAGAAATGTCTCTTCAAGTCCTCTGCCCATTTTTCAATTGGGTTGTTTGTTTTTTTGTTGTTGAGTTGCATGAGTTCCTTGTATATTCTGGATACTAGCCCCTTATCGGAGGCACTGTTTGCAAAAATCTTCTCCCATTCAGTTGGTGGCCTCTTTATTTTGTCAATGGTTTCTTTTGCTGTGCAGAAGCTTTTAAGTTTCATATAGTCCCATTCGTTTATTTTAGCTTTTACTTCCATTGCCTTTGGAGTCAAGTTCATAAAATGCTCTTTGGACCCAAGGTCCATAAGTTTAGTATCTATGTTTTCTTCTATGCAGTTTATTGTGTCAGGTCTTATGCTTAAATCTTTGATCCATTTTGAATTAACTTTGGTACATGGTGACAAATAGCAGTCCAGTTTCATTCTTTTGCACGTGGCTATCCAATTCTCCCAGCACCATTTATTGAAGAGGCTGTCTTTGCTCCATTGTATGTTTTTAGCTTCTTTGTCAAAAATTATCTGTCCATATTTATGTGGTTTTATTTCTGGGTTCTCAATTCTATTCCATTGGTCTATGTGTCTGTTTTTCTGCCAATACCATGCTGTTTTGATTATTGTAGCCCTGTAGTACAAGCCAAAGTCAGGAAGTGTGATACCTCCATTATTGTTCTTTTTCCTTAAGATTGCTTTGGCTATTCGGGGTCTTTTGTGGTTCCAAACAAATCTGATGATTTTTTGTTCTATTTCTTTAAAATATGCCATTGGGATTTTGATGGGGATTGCATTGAATCTGTACATTGCTTTGGGTAATATGGCCATTTTAACTATGTTGATTCTTCCAATCCATGAGCATGGAATGTCTTTCCATTTCTTTGTGTCTTCTTCAATTTCTTTCAAAAATGTCTTATAGTTTTCAGCATATAGGTCTTTCACATCCTTGGTTAAGTTTATTCCTAGGTATTTTATTCTTTTTGCTGCAATTGCAAAAGGAATTGTTTTTTGTATTTCTTTTTCTGAGATTTCATTGTTAGTATATAGGAAGGCAATGGACTTTTGTGCGTTGATTTTGTAGCCGGCAACTTTACTATATTCGTTGATTGTTTCTAATAGCTTTTTGGTGGAGTCTTTAGGGTTTTCTATATATAGCATCATGTCATCTGCAAAGAGTGATAATTTAACTTCTTCATTCCCAATTTGGATGCCTTTTATTTCTTTCTCTTGCCTGATTGCTCTGGCAAGGACTTCCAACACTATGTTGAAAAGCAGAGGTGATAGGGGACATCCCTGTCGTGTTCCTGAACGTAGAGCAAAGGGCTTCAGTTTTTCTCCATTAATTATGAGATTAGCAGAGGGCTTGTCATATATGGCCTTTATTATGTTAAGGTATTTTCCTTCTATACCCATTTTATTAAGTGTTTTTATCATAAATGGATGTTGTATCTTGTCAAATGCTTTTTCTGCATCAATTGATATAATCATATGATTTTTGTCCTTTATTTTGTTTATGTGATGTATCACATTGATGGATTTGCGTATGTTGAACCATCCTTGTGCTCCGGGGATGAACCCCACTTGGTCGTGATGAATAATCTTTTTAATGCATTGTTGTATTCGATTTGCTAGAATTTTATTTAGGATTTTTGCATCGGTATTCATCAGAGATATTGGTCTGTAGTTTTCTTTTTTTGTGCTGTCCTTACCAGGTTTTGGTATCAGGGTAATGTTGGCCTCATAAAATGAGTTAGGGAGTACTGTCTCTTCTTCAATTTTTTGGAAGAGTTTGTGCAGAATTGGTATTAGATCCTCTTTGAAGGTTTGGTAGAATTCACTAGTGAAGCCATCTGGTCCCGGACTTTTGCTTTTGGGAAGGTTTTGGATGACTGATTCAATTTCGTTACTGGTGATCGGTCTGTTTAGATTTTCCAGTTCTTCATGGTTCAGCCTTGGAAGGCTATATGTTTCTAAGAACTTGTCCATTTCTTCTAGGTTGTTGAATTTGGTGGCATATAGTCCTTCATAGTATTCTTGGATGATCCTTTGTATTTCTGTGGTGTCCGTGATAACTTCCCCTTTTACGTTTCTGATTTTGTTAATTAGTGTCTTCTCTCTTTTTATCTTAGTAAGTCTAGCCAAGGGTTTGTCAATTTTGTTAATCTTTTCAAAGAACCAGCTCTTTGTCACATTAATTTTTTCTATTGTCTTTTTGTTCTCTATTGCATTTAGTTCTGCTCTAATTTTTGTTATTTCCTTTCTTCTGCTGACCTTGGGTTTTACTTGTTCTTCTTTTTCTAGTTCTTTAAGGTGTAACATGAGGTTATTTATTTGGGAGTTTTCTTGTTTCTTGAGATAGGCCTGTAATGAGATAAATTTCCCTCTTAAAACTGCTTTCGCTGCATCCCAAAAATTTTGGTAGGATGTATTTTCATTGTCATTTGTTTCTATGTATCTTTTTATCTCTCCTCTAATTTCTTCTTTGACCCAGTCCTTCTTTAAAAGTATGTTGTTTAGTCTCCATGTATTTGTGTTTTTCCCCGCTTTCTTTTTACAGTTGATATCCAATTTCAAAGCCTTGTGATCAGAGAATATGCATGGTATGATTTCAATCTTCTTAAATTTGTTGAGACTGATTTTATGTCCCAATATATGGTCTATCCTTGAGAATGTTCCATGTACACTAGAAAAGAATGTATAGTCTGATGTTTTAGGATGAAGTGCTCTATAAATGTCAATTATGTCCATTTCATCTAATGTGTCATTTAGGGCTACTATTTCGTTATTTATTTTCTGTTTGGATGATTTATCCATAGCTGTCAATGATGTATTTAAGTCCCCTAGTATAATTGTGTTTTGGTCAATTTCTCCCTTTAGTTCTGTTAGTAGTTGCTTGGTGTATTTCGGTGCTCCCTGATTGGGGGCATAAATATTGATGACTGTTATGTCTTCTTGTTGTACAGTCCCCTTCACCATTATGAAATGTCCATCTTTATCTCTTGTTATCTTTTTCACCTTGAAGTCTGTTTCATCTGATATCATGATGGCTACACCTTATTTTCTCTGGGTACCATTTGCTTGGAGTGTCAATTTCCACCCTTTCACTTTGAGTCTATGCTTGTCCTTGTAGCTGAGATGTGTCTCTTGGAGACAGCATATGGTTGGGTTTAGTTTTTTGATCCAATCTGCTACTCTGTGCCTTTTTATTGGTGAGTTCAGTCCATTTACATTTAGGGTGATTATTGATATGTGAGGATTTCCTGTCATTCTATCCTTAGTTTTCTGGTAAGGTTGTGTCTCCATTGTTTCTTTGCCTTTTTGTTGTTGTCTATTATTTCTGTGTGGTGGTATTCTATGATGTTTCCCTCTGTTTCTTCTTTTATTTCAGTATATATTTCAATTCTGGATTTATTTTGAGTGGTTACCCTTAAGTTTATGTACAAGAAAGTTTGATATTTAGAGTATTCCATTTTCTTCAGCACGCTTACTTTCTCCATTCCCATATTCCGGTTCAGGCCTTTACTCTCCCCCTTTTTAAGTTTTGGTTGCCACAAATTGTCCCTGTTGATGGTGGTCGAATAGCCTCCTTTAGTATTTCTTGTAGTGCAGGTCGTGTATTAGAAAATTCCCTCAGCTTCTGTATGTCTGGAAAGGTCTTGATTCCTCCTTCATATCTAAAGGATATCTTTGCTGGATATATTATTCTTGGCTCGTGGTTTCTCTCTTTCAATAGTTTGAATATTTGGTTCCACTCCCTCCTGGCTTGTAGAGTTTCTGCTGAAAAATCTGATGATAATCTAATGGGCTTTCCTTTGTAAGTTACCGTCTTCTTTTCCCTGGCTGCCTTGAGGATTCTTTCTTTGTCGTTGATTTTAGACAGCTTCAATACAATGTGCCTTGGAGAAGGCCTGTTTGGATTGAGGTAACTAGGTGTTCTATTTGCTTCTTGGATCGAGGGTCCAGTTCTGTCCACCAATTTGGGAAGTTCTCATCGACAATTTGTTTGAATATATTCTCTGTTCCCTTCTCTCTTTCTTCTCCTTCTGGTATGCCCATTATTCTTATATTGCTCTTTCTGATGGAGTCAGAAAGTTCTTGTAGAGTTCTTTCATTTCTTTTAAGTCTCAAGTCTCTTTCTTCTTCAATTTGTGTCATTTCCAGGTTTCTATCTTCGATGTCACTGATTCTTTGCTCCATCTGGTCAACTCTACTACCTAAGCTGGTTATTTCATTCTTAATTTCTTCTATTGAGTTCTTAATCTCCAGAAATTCTATTTGGTTCTTTTTTAAGATTTCAATCTCTTTCGTAAAATGCTCATGCTGTTCTTTGATTGAGTTTCTGAATTCCTTTAACTGCCTATCTGTGTTTTCTTGTATCTCGTTGAGTTTTTTCAGAACTGCAATCTTGAATTCTCTGTCATTTAAGTTACATATTTCTGTATCTTTAAGTGCCTTCTCTGGAGATTTTTCACTTTCTTTCTGAGCTATCTTGTTGCCTTGGTTATTCATGGCGATTACTGGTTTACTATTTCTCTTCCTAGACATCTACAGGAGTGACTTCTGCAACAGGTTGATAGAAAGCGGTCTTTCTTTTGTTTGCCAGAACTTGTTGGTAGAATGTTTTATTATTTCTCCAACTGCAACTTATTTTTCTTTTCCCACACAGTAGTGCTATGTTTTCTCTGCACTATTCCAACTTCTCACGCAATGGGGGGATTCCCTGGGAGACGGGCTTCACCTCTGTTAATAGTTCGTCTAGGTCACAGGGACAGTGTCCCGGTGGGTATGCGGAGAGCTTTTGATGTTCGAAAGCTCTTCCAGCTGCTGATTCAGAGCCCGTATATTTCAGCAGTTCTGTTTACTCCTGCAGGGATCCACCCAGATAGGTGGGGTCAGGGGCGGGGTGAGTTGTGAGAGGTGGCCCAGAGCAATGGCGGCGACCACCACCACAGCCGGTCCTGCTTCCACAGCTCTCTCCCCTTTGCTGGAACTAGTTGGGCTGTGAATTTGTGTTTGCGGCCCACAGTTCTCAAAACAGCAAATTTTCTGTTGTTTTGATCTGACACTGCTACTGTTTCGCTTCTAGCACCGGGCAGGTGGGGGCGGGGCGAGCTCTGGGAGGGGAGGGAGGGGGCGCCTAGTCTCAGTGCCTAAGGCTCCGTTCTCTGCTTGGCAGTGCGGGCTTAAACCACCGTTTTCAGCCTTTTTCCCTCAGTCTTTTCTCCGAGGTCTCTGCCGTGAGCGTTGGGTTCAGCCGTGTTATATGCTGTCCCCTCAGCCCTGTGGAGCCCTGGCGGAGCCCTAGCAGTCCGATCTCCTGCAGCTGCGGTAGTTCCGGGAAGCAGCGAGCTCGGTGCACTGAGCTAGGTCTGCGTCCTGCGCCCGCGCGGTTCCGTCTCCGCGCACTTCTCCCTTTCCTCCTCCCTCCACTCGCGCGAATCTCCCACCTGTAGGTGATTTCAGTCGGTAGTGGGCCTCTTCGTCTTGCCTGTCTGCTGTGCAGGGAGTCCTTTGTGGAGTTTTTGTTGTTCGATTCTTTGTAAATTCCAGGGGAGCTTTACAGAGGCTCACCTCACTCCCAGATGAAGAGCTTATAATAAACAGTAAAAGAGACTTGAGTTTCTCTTTATTTACTCTCCTATGTCCTGAGGCAAATGTGAGTGAACAACAAAAATTCCAGAGAACACTCACAGAAGAGACACAATAGGAGAAAAATTGGATCTATATAATTCACAAAAGTTAATGCCCCAGTTGCTTCAAATTCATATGAATAAATAAAAGATGGTTGAATAAAAACCACAATGAGGGGCGGCCAGATGACTCAGTTGGCTAGAGCACTAGCTCTTAACAACAAGGTTGCCGGTTCAATTCCCACATGTAATGGGGGAGCTGTGCCGCGCACAACTAGATTGAAAATGGTGACTGGACTTGGAGCTGAGCCGCGCCCTCTACAACTAGATTCAAAGACTAAAAGACAACGACTTGACTTGGACCCGATAGGTCCTGGAAAAAACACACTGTTACCCAGTTAAAAACAACAACAACAAGATATCACCTCACTCCTGTCAGAATGGCTATCATCAATAAATCAATAAACAACAAGTGTTGGTGAGGATGTGGAGAAAAGGGAATCCTCGTGCACTGCTGGTAAGATTGCAGATTGGTGCAGCCACTATGGAAAACAGTACGGAGGTTACTCAAAAAATTAAAAACAGAACTACTTTATGACCCAGCAATTCGTGTGGTACATTTATCGAATGAAACATTATTTGGCAATAAAAAATAATGAAATCTTACCATGTACAACAACATGGTTGGAGCTAGAGAATATGCTAAGTGCAATAAGTCAGTCTGATAAAGACAAATACCATATGATCTCACTTACATGTGGAATCCAAAGAACAGAATAAACGAGTGTGGGGTAGATGTTAGGTTTAGGTTAAGAAAATTCACCTTCATTGGCTGATGTGACTCCATTGTTTCATTTTGTCTGTTTCTCCCTCATCAGCAGATGAGATGAAGAAGTATCATTTTGTCTGTTTCTCCCTTATTAGCAGAAGAGGTAAAGACTCTCCTTCATCAGCAGATAATGTGAAGAAGTTTGTTTCATTTTGTCTGTTTCTCCCTCATCAGCAGATGAGGTGAAGTAAGTAACAAGTTATATGAGAATGACATGACATGCACATTGCCAAGCCTTAAATAGCCTTGGGCCAAAAGTCCCAAGCAGAAACAACAGATTGTTTGACCAGATGAACTGGCCCTTCGGCCAGATAAACAATATTCTTATCACATTGGCTGCTGAACCCTCACAGAACTGGCCATTCTTTAGCAGAAGAGGTAAAGACTCTCCTTCATCAGCAGATAATGTGAAGAAGTTTGTTTCATTTTGTCTGTTTCTCCCTCATCAGCAGATGAGGTGAAGTAAGTAACAAGTTATATGAGAATGACATGACATGCACATTGCCAAGCCTTAAATAGCCTTGGGCCAAAAGTCCCAAGCAGAAACAACAGATTGTTTGACCAGATGAACTGGCCCTTCGGCCAGATAAACAATATTCTTATCACATTGGCTGCTGAACCCTCACAGAACTGGCCATTCCCTAAGGGGGAGGCAGGAACAAGAAAATTGGCTCTAACCTGCTTTTGAAGAGATACATAAGACAGACTTAAACTGGCAGAAAATTGGAACTTAAAACTTGGAACTTGGAATTAGAACTTGCATGCAGCTTGCAGCACTGGGGGATGCCCCAGTCTCTAGCTGCGGACTTGGTCTTTTTTGGTTCCTGACCTTTCCAGTGTTGTCTCCCCATGGTTTGGTGAGCTTCTTTGGCATAACATTGTTATTACTGTGTATCATTTAGTCTTAACTGCCTTTATCTTCTGTCATTGCGTATTTTCTGATTCCTTTGTCTTTTGCTATTACATATTTCCAAATAATTGGGTCCTCTTTAGCATGTGTCCCCCTTCTTTTCCCCACTCGCCATTACAATGAGCAAACAAAACAGAAACAGAATCAGAGATATTGAGAAAAACTGATAGTTGCTAGATGGGAGGGGATGGGGATGGGGGAGAAGGTGAAGGGATTAGAAAGTACAAATAGTCACAATACAATCACGGGGATATGAAATACTGTATGGAGAATATAGCCATTAATGTTGTAAAGATTATGTAGGGTGCCAGATGGATACTGGACTTATGAGGGGGATCCCTTCATAGACTGTGTAGATGCCTAACCACTGCGTTATACACCTGAAGCTGAAATAGAATAATATTGAATGTAAACTGTAATTAAATATATATATATATATATATATATATATATATATATATATATATATATATATATATATGATGTAAAGTATAGTGTAGGGAATATAGTCAATGGTATTGTAACAGCTATATACAATGTAAGAGGGGTAGTAGATTGGGAGGGTTTCACTTTGTGAGGGGTGTAAATGTCTAACTATTACATTGCTTTGTACACCTGAAACTAATTTCTTTTTAAAGTTGGTTGCAATTGCTAGAGAATAAAAATATTTTGCAGTTTCCAATTCCAACAATAGTATTTCAGATGAATTATGGATCAACAAGAAGAGATCACACTCACATACAGGTACACACTCACATGTAAGTGAAGTAAGATTAAGTTTCTGATTTAATTAACCAGTGCTTCAGAATATGAGGTGGTCCTAAAGGGCAGAAGCAGATTCATCCTTCTCCAGTCTGGTTCCCTGGTGACACTTGATGTATGACCATGCACCTAGCAATACGTGGTATCAGAGTCGAGATACTTTTTAGCACATGTTCGGTTATTCGCTGCTTTCTACCATCATCCTAGGCTTTCAGCCTTTCAAACACTCAATGAGTTTCTATTCATTATAGCCATACAACTCATTCCCATACATGCTTTGGATCAAATATTACTTTCTTAGATCCAGACCACCCTACACAAAAAGTATTCCCATCAGTCTCTATCTCCCAAATCCTATTTTAGTTCTCTTCAAAGTACGTATAACTACATTATTTGTCTACTTTTTATTGTTTGTGTACCCATTAGATTACAAGTTTTGGAGAGCAGGGGTCTTGTCAGTTTTGCTCATTACTATATCCCTAGAACAGAGAACAGTGTCCAGTAGATAGTAACCCCTCAATAAATATTTGTTTAATAAATAAATAATGGGAAAACAACAGTTTGGAGGAGAATCAGTCTTAATTTAGATATGTTAAAGTTGAGGAGCTTGGAAACATGGGGTTAAAATGGAGAAAGCTTTAAAAGCTACCCACTCAGGTGTGATAAATGAAGGTAAATGAAACTGGTGGGAGTAGGTGAATTCCTTCAGGTAAAGAAAAAGTGTTAAGAAAGAAGAAAATTGAACTGAGTAGAGAATCTCATAGAACCCTAGTTTCTGGGAGCAAAAGAAAAGATGTAGAAGAGAATTCCATTAAAGTTATGTGGAATAGACTGTCAGAGAAATAAGAAATGAACATTAGGCATATAGCTCAAAGAGGAAGAAAAGAAAATGGTCAACTGAGCCCAAACCTGCAGGGAAGACTAGTCGGATGAGGAGCAGGTAGACTGGTAGGCAGTCACTGATGACCTCTGAAATACCAGTTATGGAATAGTGGAACAGAAACCAGATCTCAGTACCTTGAAGTATGAAGAGGACAGGGTGAAAAGTTGGAAGTAGAAAGTCAAAATTCTCTTTTTGTGTCACCTAAGCTCCAAGAATACCTGAAATGTTTGTTAAATAAATGAGTGCGTAGATGAATAAATGGACACAATTTTCTCCCCTGAATCAAGATGGCACATAAATTGTGACTGAAGTCATGGGATTAAAATGGCAAACAAAATAATCTTTTCAATAGCATCAGTTGCATAAAAATATTTCCCTAATCAAAATCAATGTACTGAGTTTTCCCTCAATAAGCATACAGTTTATTCCTGTAACTCATTTTAAATGAGCTCTTGGGACTTCCATTTGTACCTTGTTTTCTATTTTAGTTTAAAATCATTCTTAGTTAACGGAGACTTTAGAAAGTTACCTTGAGGCCCTCATCTCTGGGGGACCTGACTCTTACATTCTTTGGAATTGAGGGCCTCGTAGCTATGCACCATTGATTTGACTTCCTAGGGAGGCCAGAGGCAACTCTGATGCATAAAGGAGTATGTCCTGAAGTGAACTAATAAAAGACCTAGATAGGAAGGTAACAGGGCAATAAATATATGGAATATGAGTATCCACTCAGCTTCCCACCAGAAGTACTACCAAATAGTTATATAAATAAATCTATTTCTAGTGGAGTTTAAACATAAAATTATGATTACATTTCTTGTTTTACTGAACACACAGCAGAGCATGAATCAAAATCACCTCAGGATTTGTTTAAAAGACTGCTGGGCCACACACTCTCCCATTTCTGATTCAGTAGTCTGGGATGGGGCCAGATAATTTCCATTTCTAACAATTACTCAAGTGATTGGGATGCTGTGAGACACACTTCTAAAAGCCACTGTTCTACACAAGCTATACCATATATTATTATAACTTTTCTTAATTTTCTGTTCTCCTTTAGAGAAAAAGAGCCAAATGTTCATTTCAGCACTACTGCCCTGGCGTCTGTCAGTTTCATTTGTGAAAAAAATAATTAAAAATTTAAAAGCAAGAATAAAGTGATGTTATTATGTTATTAGGAGTAACCAAACCTGGGTTTCCAGGCTTCTACTGATTTTTAAGTGGAATAAAGATTTTATCTTAGTCAATAAGATGTTAGTGCCTCTTAAAGAATAAGAGCTCAACTGAAATCATACAAATGTGATACAATTTTCTATACTAGTGATACTAAAAAGTAATTCTTTCTAACTTTCTAAAAAAGTGATACTCTTTCATTTGCAAAACATGCATAAAATACATACGTGTCTCCATCAAAGTCTCTTAATACCAGAAAAGGAGGGTGGTCATAAAATGACAGGAAAAAATAACACTCATTTGCCACATAGATCTTTAGTTTTCCATTTATTATTTTAAAGTCAAAGGAACAGCACACCTACAGTCTAACCAATCTAAAAGTAGATTGTAATGCTTAAAGTGGGATCTTTACAAGTAAATTATTTTTCTTCTTTTGCTTAATGAATTGACAAAAAGAAAAGATACAGCATGGTATCATAATTAGGGTATTATCTGACTAGGTGTGCAGAGCTCACAGGGAAACTTATATGAGACTCTAAATGAGATTGTCACCTGCTCTACACTTGAGCAATCCCAAATAGGTTTGGGCCACGTTTATTAAAACATTTGTAAGAACAAATTAATACCTGAAGAGGTACCAGATGTAGATTTCTGCTTATTTTCCAGTTCTAAAAAAGTAAAGATTAAAAATAAAATTAAGTCAGTGCTCAATAAATATTTTTGAATAAAATATTAGTTTGCTCAGAGATTTTTTTTTTAATTAAATTTATTGGGGTGACAATTGTTAGTAAAATTACATAGATTTCAGGTGTACAATTCTGTATTACATCATCTATAAATCCCATTGTGTGTTCATCACCCAGAGTCAGTTCTCCTTCCATCACCATATATTCGATCCCCCTTACCCTCATCTCCCACCCCCCACCCCCCACCCCCCTTACCCTCTGGCAACCACTGACTTCTAAAGAACACACTATTCTATTTATGCTTGATTTGCTATTTTCCCACATACAGATAAACTTGACTTGCTATGAAAGGCATACCCAACACTAAATAAAATTCAAACAATAAAAGCTTATCTATGCTTTTACCTAAACATATTATTATATTGCCCAGCCATAAAATGTTTGGTAAATCACAGTACAGAATCCACATAAAACTAATGTCTGTCTTATAGGGATGATAAATGGATCAATCAGCAAACATTTATTGAACTCCCAATGGCCATCTTGGTTTTGCCTGTGCAGCATCTATTTCCCATGGAAATTAGTCTTCCTAATACTCTTTGTTCACTGTCTGCAATTTTCATTAAGATCTTTGCTGGCTGTGTTTCAGGTAGGTTGTTAAATAGATGGCTTAAGGTTTATACTTCACATATCTCTGATCTTACTTCTCAGTGTAAAAATTAGGTAGTCAAAAACTCTGTTATCCAACTTAGTGTACATGTCCTGACCACTAATATCGGAAACAATGGAACCTCAAAAGCTTACCATTTTTTGCTTTACAAACAATTTCTGAAGTCAACACAGCTCTCAGTGAGAGAATCCAAAACAGTCACACAACTACTAGTTTAATTGGTTGATAATGCTACTTAGTCTTATCATGAATCCATTGGCCCTCATCATTATCACAATCTACAGTGAATTTCCTGTCAGAAAGGCAGAGTAGGTAAATGCTGTGCTTGCATCCTCTCAGGACCACATCAAAATTACAACTAAACCACAGAACAACAATAATTGAGAATTGCCTGACATCTAAGTGAACAGAAGTTCTATAACTATGAATATACAGAAGAAACCACTTTGAGACAGGTAGGAGGGTTAGAGACATGACACAGGCTGGTCCCACATCCAAGTGTGGCAGTTAAAAAGCAGGAGGGATATCTCCACTGCAGAGATCCCCCCTGAGGAGCAAGGGATCAAAGCCCCACCTGAGGTTCCCCAGCCCAGGGTTCCAGTGATGGGAAGAGAAGTCCCCACAGCTTCTATCTGTGAAAACCAGTGGCGATTATGGCTGAGTGAGCCGGAGGCCATCTGGAGCCCCAGGTGTCGTCTTAAAGGGCCTGTATATGGACTTGTTCGTTGATGGACTCTCTTGCTCAGAGCTCCAGCACTGGGGCAGCAGCTTGAAAGGTGCCAGGGACATATGGGGGAGAAATGAATTGTCTGGCCTCAGGACAAAGGCAGGAAGGGACAGCTTTTACCCAGTCAGAAGTGCTAGTAGAACCTATTATTTCATTGATGATCCTTCTCCGCTCCTAGCATGCCGAAACACATGGCCGTCAAATCTGAGTCTCCATTAACCTGTTTAACACCCTTCCTTTGCCCCACCCTGGTGATTCTGAGACTCTGCTCCACCCAACTTGCGGGCCCATCCAAGCCACTTCCAGTGACTTTTCCATACAATTGGCCTGCCTTTCCTAAAATTTCACAAAGATTCACAAAAACCAAACAAGCAGCATCTGGCCTCAGCCAGGAGGACACACACAACCCACACAAGGGACACACCTGTAGAAACTGAATCAGGTGACCAGGGAGACTGCACTATCAGGCCCCACAGGACATCTACTACATAAGGCCACTCTACTAAAACCAGGAGACATAGCAGCCCTACCTAATACACAGGAATAAATGCAGGGAAGCAGTCAAAATGGGGAGACAAAGAAACCTGTCACAGCTGAAAAACAGAATAAAGATCCAGAAAAGGAACTAAGTAAAATGGAGACAAGCAATCTACCAGACACAAAGTTTAAAACACTGGTTATAAGGATACTCAATGAAGTTAAGGGAAGAGTAGATGAACTCAGTGAGAACTTTCACAGAGAGATAGGAAACATAAAAGTGGAGATAGAAAGCATTAGAAGGAACCAGTAAGAAATGAAGGATACAATAACTGAAATAAAGCATATATTAGAGGGAATCAACAGTAGATTAGATGAAGCAGAGGATCAACTCAGCAATTTAGAATTAAAGGTAGCAAAAACACCCAATGAGAACAGCAAAAAGAAAAAAAGAACCCAAAAGTGGGTTTAAGGGGTCTTTGGGAAGACATCAAGTGTACCCACACTTACATCACTGGGGTAACAGAAGAAGAGGGAGAGCAAGGAATTGAACACCTATTTGAAGAAATGACAGAAATTTCATTACTGTTTTGTTTACTCTCCCACAAAAAATCTTTGAGGGCCCATTTAAAGGTTCAAACACCTAAGCACAGTTACTAATCCTCCCTTGAGAGAGTAATAGCCTTTCAATCCTGGTGATAAATCAGTGGGGAGCCAAAGTCATACATCATATCACCTTTACATCCACCTATGATGTGACTATGATGTGCTCAAAGGATACATGGCACTATTCTAATGATAAAATATTTTGGATAAAGTTGAGAAATTGTACAGAATCTCTGCAAACCTGACTTTTTTCCCAAAAGGAAGTTTAGTTTATCAATCAACAAACATTGATTGAAATCCTCAATGGGAGTCTTATTTTTACTTGTCCAGAATCTATTTTGCATTCTGCTGGAATAAAATCCCTCCTTTTCTTTGGAGAACCACTCCTTCTCTGATTTCAGTGTATATGTCATAGGAGAGAGATAGCAACTGATCCAATTCTCTGGCTCAAGATATAGCCATATAACTGAGGCCCAGCACATGACCCAAGACACTCCAATAAAACCAAAAAGCATCAGCTCCAGGGCTTTCTCTGGATCTATTGAGAGAGGGAAGCTCTCCTTTTACTGTCAGAGAACACAATGTAGGGAGTTCCTACCTGACAGCAAAACCAAGACAAATAAAAGCAGAAATAATACATAGAGAAAGACAGATTACAGATGATAAATTTGGGTACCTGGTCCAGCATGACTAAATACTCAGCCAGACCCAGCTCTGGGCCTTCTTCATTACTTGAGTTAGTGTATGAGTTGGGTTTCTTAAAGTGCAATGAAGAGTTCTGACAAATTACAGCAACCTAAATCCTGCACCACATTAGGGAAAGGGCCAAAGATATCAAGATATATATATATATATATATATATATATATATATATATATATATATATATATATATCCCTGCCTCTAAGATTCTTTTTAGCATCTAATTGGAAAAATGAGACATAAACACAAAAAATAACTAGAAATATAAGGCTCAACACAATGATGGTTTCTACATAAGTTCAAAGAAGGGAGACACCACCATAGGCTGCATGTTAAGCAAATTGCACGATGTAAGAAAATGGTGAGCTGAATTTTGAAGGATGACTAACATGTGGCTTCCTAGAGAGAAGCAACATGAAAAGACATTTAGAAAAGGTGAACTATGAGAGCAGAAATCCAAGAATATACACATGTATTGGGAAAACAATACAATATAAACAATAAATCGATCATAAAATGTTGACTCGTGAGAGATCAATAATAAATACATTAGTCTAGGGGGAAAACATTCATAAGTAGTCTTCCAACTATAGACACATATAGTATTTTAAATCTACTCTGCAAGAGATCATACTGATTAATTAGATTATATTTAACTGTTGAAGAAGAGTTTATTCATATGTTTTTTAAAGGGGTGATGTTGAATAACAAATAGCTATGTCATTTTTTTTAACATTTATTTTTTATTCCCATCCACCCCTCGCCCCTTCCCTTTGGCAACCAGCAACTTATTCTCTATACCTATGGGCTTGTTTTTATTTTGTTTTGTTTATTCAGTTTCTTTTTTGTTTTAGATTCCATGTATAAGTGAAATCATACAGCATTCATTTTTCTCTGTCTGACTTATTTCACTTAGCATTATATCCTCTAGATCCATTGTGACGGGCCAGCCGCCACGAGTCGATCAGTACCTGAATGGGGGAGTGGGAATGAAATAAAAGACACACACAAATGCTAATGCGGCCGGTCTTCAGTCATTCTGAAGCCCTGAGTTTATTATCTCTAACCAATATATACAATTTGAGTACGTGCAGTTAAACGAAGAAGATATGCATTATCTCAGTGAAAGTAAATCTTTCCAGCTTCAACCTTACTTTGACATAGAAGATACAAGGTCACTGAAACTCACAAAAGTAAATATTTCAAGGAGACAGAATCTACTATTTGTCTAGAAAGCCCTTAGTTTTTTGTGTCTGGGAACTGGCCGTTTTCACCACATTCCTCAGCAGCCGTTAGGCGCTTTTCAGATAAGGCAGAGACAATGTTATGGGGGCAGAAACCGAGCCAGTCTGCAAGGTTCAGGGTTGCAAGAAACCATGGCTCCCCACATCTCCCCCTTTTTTATTTTATAAAAGCAAAGTCCATCCAGCCAGGATGGCGAGGTGACGGTGCCTGACTTAGGCATCTCAGGACGCCAGCCTCAACTTACCCGTCTTTGGTACTCATATTTTATTAATACAAGCCCTGTCTTAGGTGTTGAAGCGGCTCCCAAGTATTTGCCCGTCGTTGACTAACCCGCCCCTCTAAATGCATGGGGGAGAAAGACTTAAGGCTTCGCCTTGAGCTCAAGCTGATGGATGTCAGCTCGTAAGTCTAACATCCTGCTGATGAAACATCTGATGAGGATAGGGAGTAGGCACAGAACCAAGCAGACACAGATGCCCAATGTAAGAAATATTATAACAGAATGGGTAATATAAGGCATAGAGGGCAAAACACTCCTAAGAACATCAACAAACTCAGAGGCAGCCTGAGCTGCATCAAATTTCAAGGGTTCAGCTTCTCTCATACTTTGAACTTTATCATGAAGCTGAAGCATATCTAAAGACAAATTAGCATTATGCCAAATTCCTTGAAGATGTAAACGAACCCGATTTCAATCATATTGACTATTATTATACTTTTTAGAAGTGACACATATCCAATGATATTCTGAATGACATTCTAAATGAGATTTAACTTTCATACCTTGAATGACATTTTCCATATACTGAACTGTATCATAAAGGGCATTCACTTTTTGCTCTAATTTCTCATCAATAGCTTTTTGGGTCCCTAAAGCTAAAGTAACATTTTTTGAAAGAGTATTAACATAATGAGCATTTTGAATAGTCTGAGAAAGAGCCACAGCTGCTGTAGCAGCAGTTGCAATAATAGTAACCAAAGCCATAATTCCTGTAATTAGAAGTCCAATAAACCGCTTTGGTCTACTCAAAGCATACTCAATTTCTTTGAAAATCTGCAAACTTCTTTCAGTATACCAAGGTCCAGAAATATTAACAGGAAGCATAACAAAAGATGGTTGTTTAAGTATCATAACATGAGTTCCTGATGGTACCCAAGAAATACAATTTGCTAAAGAACAATTGCTACAGGATACATGAAATTGATTTTCTACAAAGTGTACATTAACATTTCCAATCAACAGTGCATAAGGAGAAGGAACACAAGCAGATACATTAACAGTCTCAGCAACAATAGTCCAATCTCTAGTTTTGTCTTTCAAAATCCTCATGGGCAGAGAGAGCCTGGTTTCAACCTTATCCATTGTTCCCATAAGCCTCCATAGTGAATTTTGCTGATACTGCGTATCAGAAGTCCAAAGTCCAGAAGTCAGTTCTCTGGCCCATCCTGACCGGTTACTTCTTGACCAGTCAATGATATATCTGTTTGTCCCGGGGATGTCATAACGAACAGGATCATTGCCAGGACAGGCTCTCCATGGGACAGTCTCAGTATTTAATTTTAATCTTTTATTGCAAGATGGACGCGATGGAGGGACGGGCAGATTTATTCTGCGTCCTCCTGACCAATCGCCTAGCATGTTAAGACGAATAGTCCATCCAACTAAAGAGTCATTAATGTGCATAGTGACAGGAGAACTGCGCAAGCACCCAGATGTAGACCTATTTTTTGCAATACAAATAGGCAAACCTATTCCTATACCATTATAAGTGAACTTCTTCTCCAAATGCTGTTTCATGTGTCCATCAGAGGGCAGTCCTAAGACATGGGTGTCATTAACATAGACTGGAATCTCAGGACCGTCCCACACTGCGGGGTGGAGGATTGGTGGATCAGGTACATAGGCCCAATACGTCTGGTCTTTTTCTGCATTGTTGAAGACTATCAGCCTCATCAGTAGGTAGAGGGTCCACATGTCGCACCAATCGTTCTGGCAGCCACCGAGGGCCTTCTGCATCCTGTGGAAAAATACATACATGTCCTCGTCCCCATATGAGGACTGGATCTGGGCCTTGCCAAGAGCCCGTAAGTGGATCTTTCCATTTGACTAAAGCCTGAGGGGCAGTAGAAGGATGCCAAAAACGTTCTGCAGCACTTTTACCATGGGCATCCAAGGTCAAGAAATTTTGAATAAAGAGAGAATGAGACAGATAATTATGAGGCGTCAGGGGATATAACTCTCCTTTTTTTATTTTATGCAAATTAACTTTCAATGTACCATGAGTGCGCTCAACAATCCCTTGTCCTTGGGGATTGTAAGGAATGCCAGTAACATGATTGATCGAAAATTGCTGGCAAAATAGAAAAAATTTTTTGCTGGTATAACCTGAGCCATTATCTGTTTTAAGTTTTTTAGGAGTTCCAATCATGGCAAATGCAGCAAGACAATGTCTGATTACATGTGACGTTGCTTCTCCGGTCTGAGCCGTGGCCACAACGAATCCGGAGAAGGTATCAATAGAGACATGAACATATTTTAACTTTCCAAATTTAGGTATATGAGTCACATCCATTTGCCATAAGTCATTAGGACGCAGGCCTCGAGGGTTGACTCCATAATGAGGCACAGGTTGGAGATGTGAACAATCCGGACACTGTTTTACTATCTGACGTGCTGTTTTTCTGGTTATTTTATACTGTAGTCTCAAGCTCTGGCTATTTTGATGATGGAGACTATGAGCCTTTTGTGCCTTTTCTATTTGAGTCAAGGCAATGAGCTGAGTAGCAGAGTCTGTAATTTGATTTCCTGAGGCTAAAGGACCTGGAAGATTAGAATGAGCTCTAATATGGCCAATGTAAAATTTCTTACAGCGTAACTGAATGGCCTGTTGTATCTGAAGAAACAGGTCCTGAATAACAGGATTACTGGTGCTAATAAAAGGTACCGTTTCTAAATTCCTGATGGCACGAACCACATAATGGCTGTCAGAGAATAAATTAAAAGACTGAGAAGCAAAGTCAAGCAATACCATATGAACTGCTCGAAGCTCAACTATCTGAGCTGAGGCAGGAGGTGTCTGTACTCTTTTAATGACTTTTTCATCGAGCGCATAAACAGCTACACCATTGCTAGATTCATCAGTAAAAATATTAGGTACAGCAGGAAGAGGAGTATGTGACACTATTGAAGGAAAAATTGGATCATGATGTTGAAAAAATTGAAGCAATTTATGCTTGGGATAATGATTATCCAAAGTTCCCACAAAATGAGCCAATGCAATAGGAAAACTGTTTGTAAACTGCATCAGGCCTTGAATTTGTGTTTTTGTAAAAGGGATAATAATAAAATCTGGCTCTTTTCCATAATATTTTCGAGCTTCTAGGCGGCTCTCCTGAATTAAACTGGCCACAAATTCATAATAAGGAGTAAGATTCTTTTGTGCAGCCACATGGAGGTGTATCCATCTAAGTGGCCCTTCTTGCCACAACACTGCTGTGGGTGTATGCTTGGTGTCCAGAACATACACATATAGAGGTTTAGAATAATCTAAAAAGGAAACATGCTGTTGCTGAATGGCTTTCTCAACCTTAGAAAGAGCCTTCCTTGCAGGCTCAGTAAGAGACCTGGAGGAGGTTGGATCAGAATCTCCTTTTAAAATTTCAAACAGTGGTTTAAGATCTCCAGTAGTTAATCCCAAAGAAGGACGTAGCCAATTAATATTTCCCAACAGCTTTTGAAAATCATTAAGAGATTTAAGATGATCTTTCCTAAGCTCTATTTTTTGGGGAGTGAAATACTGAGCAAATAAGTGCCATCCCAAGTAAGAATAAGGCTCACTTCTTTGCACTTTTTCAGGTGCAATAATAAGACCTGAGGCTAGAAGGTTCTTTTTCATATCTGTAAAGCAAGCTAACAACATTTCTTTTTTTTTACAAGCCAATAAGATGTCATCCATATAATGAATGATATACACAGAAGGAAACTGTTTTCTGGTGTTATCAATTGCTTTACTAACAAACTTCTGACACAAGGTAGGGCTATTGGCCATACCCTGGGGAAGGACTCTCCATTGATACCTTCTTACAGGTTCCTGGAAGTTTGGACTAGGAATGCTAAAGGCAAATCTCTTACAATCTTGGGGATGGAGTGGTATATTATAAAAGCAGTCTTTCAAATCTAGCACTATTTTATAAGTATCCTTTGGAATAGCAGAAGGATGAGGTAACCCTGGCTGGAGAGCACCCATAACTTCCATAGTTTCATTTACTTTTCTCAAATCTTGTAATAATCTCCATTTCCCTGATTTTTTTTTAATTACAAAAATGGGTGAATTCCAGGGTGACGTAGATTTAATTACATGGCCTTTATCAAGCTGCTCCTGTACTAGCGCTTGAGCGGCTAATATTTTTTCTTGAGTAAGGGGCCATTGATCTATCCACACAGGCGTATCAGATTTCCAAGTTATTGCTTCTGTAGTTTTTTGGTGGAGTACAGGTAAATCTATGACCCCTGGGGAAAATATCCCAGACCTGTTCTTTGTAAATTAGGGTTAGGCGAAATAGGTTTCTGACGTCCCTGTCCCTTAATGCCTAAGCCTTGTCCTGGGAGAAGCCCTTGATCAAACATTTGCTGAGTTACTTGAGTGCTTGGGCTATAAAGATAGACTCCCATATTACTCATAATATCTCGTCCCCACAAATTAACAGGCAGGCCGGGAATAATATATGGCTGGAAAGTCCCTTGATGTCCGTCCTCATCCTGCCATGACAACAAATTACTGCTTTGCTTAGGGGAATGAGATTGTCCTATGCCCTGCAAATCTGTAATAGTGTTTTGCATCGGCCAGTTAGATGGCCAGTGTTGTGCAGATATGCAGGAGACATCAGCGCCAGTATCCAAAAGTCCCTGAAAACCTTTTCCATTAATTTTAAGCTGCAAAACAGGTCGATCTCTTTTTATTTCCTGAACCCAATAAACATCAGAGGAACCGAATCCTCGGTCTCCACGTTCCTGATTTTGCCTATTTTTTCTTATTTTTACACGAGGCAAAATAATTAGCTGAGCTATGCGAGTTCCAGCAGGTATGACTGAAACATTCAAGGGTGAATGAGTCATGATTTTAATTTCTCCGGTAAAATCCTCATCAATAACTCCCGGGAAAACCTGAATCCCTTTCATAGTGGCACTGCTTCTTCCTAATAATAAACCTACAGTTTCTGGTGGTAGTGGCCCAAAGATTTCTGTGGGCAATGCTTGCATTCCCATCTCGGGAGTTAGTACAATGTTGGTGGTGGAACACAGGTCCAATCCTGCGCTACCTGAGGTGGCCTGAAATAAATCTGTGATGTATTTCCTCTCAGAGGCTCGTTCCCTCTTTGTCCCTGCATCTGCGCTGGGATCTGCAGTGCCCCATAGCATTGTTGATTCGGGGCCTGGGGCTGGCCCCTCACCCAGTTTTCCTGGATGGGCTTTCCATCTTTATCTGTCTTGGATCTGCATTCATTGGCCCAATGTTTTCCTCTCTTGCATTTAGGACACACATCTGGAGGCTTTCTCACAGGAGCAGCCGAGTTCTCAGATTCCCCTTTATGAGGGCATTGAGCAGCTCGATGTCCCTTTTTGCCACAAGTAAAACAAGCTCCAGAGCGACTTCCTGTATTAAATCTTGCTTGTTGATACAGTATTTCTTTCATAGGCTTTCCCTGAATAGCAGCCGCTATGGCTATGCCCTGTGTAAAAGAGGAACCTACATCAGAGCACAAGCGAATATAATCAGATAAGGTTCCCTTTTTTCTGAATGGTCTAATAACAGCTTGACATGCAGAATTAGCATTCTCATAGGCAAGCTGTGTTATAAAGGACTGAGTGGCCATTGATGACCCAAAAATCCGCCCTGCAGCTGTACAGAGGCGAGATACAAAATCTTGAAAGGGCTCATCGGGTCCTTGCCTTATCTGAGAAACATGATCCTCTTTGCGGGAAGTATCTGGCAGCATACGCCAGGCATCTTTTGCTGCAGCAGTGGTCTGAACATAAGCTCCTGCCACAAAGTCCATCTGATTCCTTAATTCAGCATATATTCCTTTTCCTGCTAACATGTCAAAAGTGATGGGAATTTGTCCTGAGGCATTCTGATTAGCTTTCTTCTTGCAATTTTCATAAAACTCGGATTTCCACAAAAGATAATCGCCCCCGGAAAGGCAAGCATGAGCAATATGCTTCCAATCCTCTGGAGGAGTAGCTTCATTAGACAAAGCATCCAGAATTGCTAAGGTGAAAGGGGCAATAGGGCCGTACTGTACACAAGCCTCTTTTAACTCTTTTAATTGTTTCCATTGAATTGGCCTCCATTCTCTAAACCTATTTCCTTCCTGGTCAATCCTGTCAAAAAGAGGATATACTCCAAATTGTTCTGTGGATTCCCCCTGCTTGTGAGCTTCCTCACAAGCCATTTGAAGAGGGGAACGCACATTAGAGTCTGATCCTGGCTTAACATAATTCGGCGGAGGCTTAGTAGGCATGTCCCAAACTGGGGGCTGCAACGGAGGACCCCACATACAGAGCTCCTCAGGAGGTGGTGCAAAAGGAATAACTCTGGGGGGATCTTTGCCCCGAGGATTCCATTGTTCTCTAAAAGGAATCTGGGGACCCCGAGGACAATTTCTTTTGTCCACAGCAACTTTAAGTTCAATCA